>NW_024065962.1:0-267907 GCF_011947395.1 Colletotrichum karsti
ATATTATAGTCTTATATTTTAAGTATATTATAAGCTTTAAAGAGTCTTAAAAAGATATCTATATATAACTTAAAGAGATTTAGATTAACGTAGTTAATAAGCGAGCTGCCTAGATAAGCGAGCTACCCACCCAACCGCAACTATCTCATCTTCTACCTTCTACATCACATAACGCCACAATAAAACTATAGCATTATAAACTAAAGAAGCTTAGTTAAACTTAGCAATCTAAGCTATTAGAAAAACCCTAAAACTTAGTATTTAAGTAGTAGCTAAGATCTACTTAGTCCCTCTTAGGACCTTAGGCACCTATTTAAAAGGTATACCTATATAGTAAGATACCACACTAAACTTATAAAAGCTAATGCTACTAGAAGAAGAGAAGCTAGTTAAGTATATTTTTAACCTAGATTTCTAATTATTTCCTCCCTATATTAGTAGTATAGAAGATATAGCTAATTAACTGCTTACTAACTATAATGCGCCCCCTATTGGGAAGCGCTAGGCCTTAAACTTTATTAAGTAATAACTATAGCTCTAGATATATTTTTTTTTATAAATATAACTATAAGAGGGCCTAATATAAAGACCTAGATATAATAAATATATAGTTTTAGCTTATAGTAAATATAATTATAAAATATAGCATTATAGACTTAGATATCTATAACTTTAATAAGACTAGGTTTATAATAGGCTAGATTATATTTAGAATAGTTATAATAAGTACTAAAAGGCGTTTAAATATAAAAATAATATAGCTTAGTAATTATAAATAGGTTATAGTTATTTAGGCTATTAGTTTATTAGGCTATAGCGTTCCGCTATATATTATTATTATAGGGCAATATTACCTCTCTACCTAGTATATAGAAATAGGTCTCCTATATAACTAGGTTATTATAACGTCTAAAAATAAATAGATAATAAATAAAAGAGGCTTAGACTAAGTTAAATACTTTAATTAGTATATAAAACTATATATAAGTAGTAAATACTACCTCCTCATTATTAATAGTTATAAAAGTTACTATACTACTAACTTTAAGATATATTATAAGGAAAATAATATTATTACCCTTTATATACTAGCCTATTCCTCTTATTTACTTTAGCCCTTAGATATTAGGTATTTTAGGCCCTTAAAGAAGGTATATAGTTAATAAATTAAGGATAAAATACGCTAGGGTAATACCTATATTATAAAGGAAGACTTCTTCTCTATATTTTATAACGCCTTTATATAAGCTCTTATAGTTAAAAATATCTAGGGAGGTTTTAGAGGAGCTAAGCTTATCCCTCTAAGTATAGAAAGTATACTTTTAAAGCTTAATATAAAGCTATATACTTTAATACCTCTAGGGTCCCTCCTAATAACACCCCCTATATAGACTTCTTAAACGCTAAATAACCTAATAGAAGCATCTTCTTAGTCTAAACTTATTAAGAATTAAATCTCCTACTATTAAAATAGCTTACTAACTTTAATTATTAAGGCTATTAAGCATTTATTAAAGGGGGCATATAGATTTATATACTAGATTGCCCTATTAAGGTCTAAGAACTAAATCCTTTAGGAAGAGAATAACCTACTTAGCTAACGCTAGAGGGCTAAAAAAGCCCAGCTTAGACAAGGAGGGAGTCTTACTATAGGTGAGGCTGAGGACCTTTAATCATAAAGGGAGGCTATAGCCCAGATTGAGGAGGAAACGCGCCAAAGTAGTAGTTGCTAACTGAGGACTAAGACGGGCCAACGGCGGTATAGTGTCTATAGGAACACTAGGCATAATACGCAAATATGTCAATTTGCTAAAGAAATATCTAAAGAAGAAGACCTTAACTAGTTTAAATTTAATTAATTTCCTAGGTAGTATATATTAGTTAGAAATATAATATAGTTGCAGTTAGGTGGGCAGCTTGCTTGTCTGGGCAGCTCGCTTATTAACCACGTTATACCTTTAAATTATAATATTAATAAATTATAATAAAAATTACTTTAATATTATTTACTTTAAAGCTAAGAATAAAAACTCTTATTTTAAGATAAGTTTAAAATATATATTTAGTCTAAGTTTATTTAGTTCCTTCCTTTAAAATAAGCTTTTAGTTTATAAAATATTTCTACTACTTACTCTTTAGAAAGTATATAGTAACCTCTTTAGCTTTTAAGTTAATATTATATTATTTTTATATAATTCTTAATATTATTAGACCTTTATTTATTACTAAAATATTTTAAACTAAAAATATAAATATAAGATAAATATCATTATTATAAAAGAGTTTAATACCTCTTTTACTTTAACTATCTTAAAATTTAGGTTAAAGAGTATTTCTATCTTTATTTATATTATATAAATTACTAAATATCTTTAATATTATTAAATATAAATATACTTATATATAGTCTACTGAGGTATATATTCCCACACGCTCTAATACCTAATATTAAGTACTATACGTACGCGCGCGAACAGCACGTAAGCGTAGTAGTACGTACTAGTAAATAATAACTATTATAATAACGTAATTAATAAAGGGTATAGTATAGGTATAAGTAAAAACCTCTAATAGTAATAAACACTCTCCTACGCCTAAAAGCAGTAGAAAATAATAGGCTAATTATATAAGAACCCTAGTAGGGACCTACTTTTTATAATAAATTAATAAGGCGTATATATATATATATACTTATAGCTTTATAGCGGCACTATTATTGCTAGGGGTATAGACTATATTAATTACGTAACGTTATATAATTATAGCGGTCTATACGCTATGCAGTTAGGTATATAAGTAAAGCCTAAAAACCTATAGGTAATATAGGACTTAAACCTACTGCTATATATAAATATACTTACTTTATATATTATATAAATACTATAAATAATAATACTTAAAATATTTAATTAGCTTTAAATTCTAAATTATTATATTCATTTTATATATATCTTTAAAGACTTAAAATATATTATTTAGAATATATTATTAAACTAACTTATTAATCTAAATAAAGTTAATAATAATTTAGAATTTAAAATCCTTAATTAAATAAAATACTAATACTTAGTAATAATATAGAGTAGAAGTATTACTTAGCTTTAAGAGAGCTTTATAGTAGTTTACTAATATAAGTTTATTAGTTCTTTAATATAATTCTAGTACTTTAGCTTATATTACTTATTAACATAATAAATAAATATAAATAATAGTTAAATTAATATTAATTAGTAAGATTTAGCTTAATTTAAGTCTTTAAGTATATATTAGTTTATAAGAGCTATAGAAAAAGGAGAGGTAATAAGCCTTATTATTAATATTAAATAAGAACCCTATAGAGGTATTTAATAAATAGTAATAATAGCTTAAATTTACTATAAGGGCATTAAACCTATTAGTTATAAGTCTCTTAATACCTTTATAGTCCTTTAGCTAGAAAGGTATTTAGTAAGATATCTCTATTATATTATTAAATAGGTATAAAAAGCTAGCTATTTCAATCTAAAAGCTTATTTTTTATCTTTCTTTTTAATTACTATATTTAAATCCTTTAAGATAAGTATTATTTAACTTAATTTACTAAGCTTAATAATAATAATATTAAAAGATTAATATATATCTATGGTATTTAAGAAATTAATAACTATTAACATAATAACTTAAACTTTAATTTAAGAGCTATTATAGCTTATTTTATTTTTAATACTATATTATAGCGTATTAAGTTATTTAGTTAAGGCTTTTTTACTAGGTATATATAGTATAGGGTATTATACTATTTTATAGGTTATTTATACTAAGTATTTACTTATTAAGTTAATTTATATAACTAAGGCTATATCTAGCTTTAGCTTAAGTATATAGAACCTTAATTATATAAATAAAACAATATTATTAGCTTTAAACTTTAATAAAGAGGGTATTATTATAGTTACTCTTAATAAGCTTAAAAATAAAAATCTTAAAATTACTAAGGTACTTATCTTATATATTAATAGTAAATTATTAATCTATAAGTATTTTATAAGTTTTCTCTAAATAGCTAAAGATTTTAAGCTTAAGGTTAAGAATATAGAAGTTCTATAGAGATAGATTAATATTAACAGTATTACTAATAGTAAGTAATAGAACTATAATAGTCTTAAGTACTAAAGGAGCTAAAAGTCTTTTAAAAAGTTTAATAATAATAATATATTAGCTTAAAGGCTATATAGTTAAAAGAGTTAATTATTAAGTAAGTAATAAAAAGAAGTAATACTAAAGAAGAAATCTATAGTATTAGAGGTATCTCTTAAAATATTAAAGATATAGTAAAAAGGTTATTATTATTATAATAGGGAAAATTAAATTACTAAAGTAATAAAATAGTAGCTAGAATAGAAAGAGCTTAAATATAGTTATATAACTAATTAGGTATTAATTAATTAGATTAGCTAGACTAAACCTAGAGTTAGTTAAATATATAGTTTCTAATTATAATATAGTAGCTAAAGGCTAATTATAAGTTTATATTTTCTTTTCTTTTCTTTAAAAGAATAATAATTACTCTTTATTAACTTTTTAATAATAACTTTCTTTATTTTAATTTTATTTAAGTCTCTTTTTAAACCTTTAAAAAAAATACTCTAAGGTCTTAATAGTTTTAAATGCTTTTTTAAGCTTAAGTTATAGATTTAGCTCTAAATAAGCCTTATAATAGTTAATTAACTTATATTTATAAATTTCTCTATTTTAATTTAAATACTTTAATATTTACTTTATATTATAATAAAAAGCTAAAAATAAATAATAGTTATATTGATACGTTCTATAGTTTAGAATAACGTCTCTAATATACTATTATATAAATACTAAAGAATAACTTAAAAATATTTTTCTTAACTTCTTTTTTCTTTTTCTCACTCTCTTTTAACTTATATTATAAAAGTTATAACTAATTTAGAACTCTAAGACTATAACTATAATTTTAATTAAAGATAAAATATAATATTTAAAATATAAACTGTACTTAAGAGAATTTAAATTACTTAACCTAAAACGAAATAGTTATATAGTATATTTTAAATTATAAAGAATTATAAAGAACTTATATATTATATATTTTAAGATATAAGTATAAATAATATATTAAAATAAAAGAATATACCTATAAAGGTTTAACTAAATTATAATAGTAGTAGAGATAATAATACTAAATAGTATATTTTTTACTTAAAATTATTTTAAATATAAAAGAGAATATAATATAGATTTAAAATATATTATTATAAGTCTTTTTAATAAATCTAATATTTAAAACTTATTTTTATTAATAAATTTATATTAGGGAAAATTAAATAAATTAAATTAAGGGAAATTAAAATATAATATTTACTTCTTTTATTTCTATTATATTCTTATTAATATATTATAGAATAGAAACTAATAATAAAAGTAAGTAGCTTATTTTTATAATAAAATATAGCTTTTTAGAGAATATTACACCCTTTACTTTAGTTTTTTAATAAAAATAAAAGGTTTATTATTCTAATAATATAAACTTATTTCTATTAAGTATTTTTCTTAGAAATTATAAGTAAACTATATTAAATCTTTAATACCTTTATATATATATATTTTAATAATATATATACTTTAATAAGTAGCTAGCTTCTTATTAATATATTAATCTTATAGTTTAAGATTTAAATTAAACTTCTTCTTACTAAATAATAAATTATTATTTCTAATAACTCTTATTTTAATTTAAATAGATACTTAATAATAATAAAAATAAGGATTATAAGATTTTACTTCTTAAATATAAAATATTACTATATTATAGCTAGATATAACTTAAGTACTTAATTTAAAAAATTAATATTATTTAAAGCTAATTCTTAACTACTTAGGTCTTAAATCCTAAATAAATAGTATATAATTTAATAGCTAAATATAGCTCTACTTTCTAAAATGATCTATAGATATAGATATAATACTACTTATTATCTTAAAATAATTATTTTATTATTAAGCTAGTTATCCTAAATAACTTAAGCTTTTATTTTATTAATATTTATATTTATATAAAATCTTTATTATATCTCTCTTTTTTCTAGCTTAATTATTATTATCTTTTAGCTTAGCTTTATATTATTGTAAGTTTCTCTTATAATTATCTTTTTACTTTTTAATTACTTTATAAATATTTAAATATTAAAAGTTAGCTATTCTCTTAAAAAGTATAGTACTTTAGTAATATATAGGGACTACTTTAATAGTATTTATAAAAGTAAAGACTTTTATCCCTATATCTATAAGGCTTAAAAAGCTTACTATTAAAAATAAGTTCTTTATAAAGAATATTAATTTTCCCTTAAGATTTATCAAGAGGCTATTTATAATAATTAATTTAATATTAATAAGAAGAAGAATAATTAGGGAAATATAAATATATCTAGCTATAGTTATAGTTATTTTTATAGTTCTTTTATAAGAAAGGTAATTATAATAATAACTATAATAGTTATAGTAACTTAATAAAATAAAGTAAAAGCTATAGTAATTAATATTAAAATAATATTAGTCTTAATACTAATTCTTTAGATCTTTAAGAGAATAATTATCTTTCTTTTTCCCCTTTTCCTTCTTTTCTCTCTTTCCTCTTTTCTTTTATAATTTTAATAGTAATAATAAGGCTAATAAATAAGAGAGAATAATATTATAAATAATAAAAATATAAATTATATCTCCTCTTAATCCTTAATATAGATCTTAAGTTATAAATTACTATTTATCTCTATATATATTATCTTTACTTTATTTATATATCTATCTTTTAGGAAGTTTTATTAAGCTTAATAATATTAACCTAAAGGTTATCTCTCTATTTTTTATTAATATAGTATAAAGATAAACTAGTGCCTAGCTCTAAGTAAGCTTTATAGCAGTTTCTTAATATAAGGTTCTATAATACGTTTATTATAATAGTAGCACTTTAGCTTATACTATCCCCTAATAAATTATTAATATAGTACATCTAGTTTCTCTTATTATAATTAATATATTAAATATAATAATATATACTTTATAATAAGTATATTTTAAATTCTTTATAATTTTAATTAAGACTTAATAATAGATTATATAGGTTTTAATATTAATACTAAGTAATTTTAATAATATAATTCCTTTTTTTTAATAAGCTTCTATATTTTATTATTTCTCTAACTTAAAGTTATTTTTAATAAAAGCTTATAGTTTTTTTAGTTAATCTACTTAAAGAGTATAAAATACAAAGTCTTTAAACCTATATATTATTAATATTAAAACCTAAATGAAACTAAAGTATTTTATTAAGTATATTAAAGCTTTAATAACCTCTTTCTTAATAGTTTATTAACTTATTATTTAGAGTTTAAAATTATAATAAAAAGATTATTAATATTTAATATTAAATAGTTAATTAAGTATTACTCTTTTATTATAAGCTTAAATATAATCCTAATAATATTATAAGTTTTAAAATAAAAAAACTTTTATTTTAATTAGCTTTATAGCTTAAAACTTTATTAAAACGTAAGCTTATAATTAAGCTTTTAATTCATTTTATATTTTACTTATCTCTTTTCACTATCATTCTTACTTTTAAGCTACTTTTTTAGTATTTAACTATTATAATCTATTAGAGTTCTCTTTAGATTATTTATATTATAAACTAATATTTAGAAGCTTTACTATAAAGGTTATTTTAGTTATTTAATTAAATAGTATATCTTAATATCCTTTATATAGTAGTTTATAATTTAATTAAGCTTTTATTTATTTTTACTCTTTTTAAAGTTTAATATTAATAGATATTTATTTCTTTTTAGTTATAATACTAAAGTCTCTAAGGGGTTATATAGAAAATATTATATTACTATAAAATTATAATATAAATATAAAATAATAAGCTTATTTTTCTATATAATTAAATATTCTAGATAAATTAGAAATATTTAGAGGCTAATTTATATTATTTTACTCTAGATTATAGGTTTAAAGTTAATAAGAAAACTAAACATCTAATTAAAAAGTAATTAAGTTATAATATTTATTATAGCTTTTTATTTATTATTTTACTATTTTTAATTAATTTTTCTTAAGATTCCTCTTTATTTTATAAAGTTTTATAAAGCGTTTAGATATACTTTATACTTCTTTTATATTAATTTTATTCTTAAAATTTAAATAAATTTCTAATTAATACCCTATTAATACTTTTATTAATAGTATTTTAGTTTTTTAGTTTTAACTATTATTTACTATATATTTAGCTTATAATAATAACTGAACTTAATTTATATTTTAAAATATAAAATAAAGTATTATAAATATTACTCTAACTACTTATTAAAAGCTTCTACTTTATATAGTTATAATAATAAAGCTTTAATTTAAATTAACTTATAAGTATTAAATCTTTACTTAATATAATAACGCTAGATATATTAAATTAAACCTTAATTTCTTAATAAATAACCTCTATTTAACTAATAAAAGTTATATTAATATAATATTTATATATAGTAGTAAATATTAATATTATATTAATTTAAGTCATTCTATTTAATATAAATAGTAATTTTACTATAAAGCTTATAGAGATTTCTTTAGATACATAGTTAAGTTTAAAATTAAAGAGATACTATTTATTTAAATATATTTTTTTATTTTAATTTATAATAGTCTATTTAAATATTCTCTAACTTAATTTTATTATTTATTTATTTGAAAGTATCTAATTGATAGATTATTAGAAAATAGGCTTAAAATAATTTCTCTTAAAGTACGTTCTTAAAAAAATTATTTTTTAAAAGAAAATAATTTATTATTTACTAGGTATTAATATAATTTTTAAGTAGTATTCTCTTAGTTATTCTATAATTTATTAAGTAGAAGAGTTATTATATCAAATATCTCTAATAAGATTAAATAATATAACTAAAATATTATTTTATTATTTTCTTTTATAAAAGAATATCTTTTAAATTTTTATTTTTATAAGAGCTTAAATTTAACTTTATAATATCTATAACTATAAGACTATATCTTAATATGAGAAGTTAACTTATTATTATAATATTAAGAGAAAGTTAATAAGTTTTTATTTATTTATATAATTTAAATAATAAAATAATTTATTAATAGTATTTAGTTTTCTTTAATAATATTCTATTATATAGTAGCCTTTAGCTACTATATTATATTTAGAAACTATATATTTAACTAACTTTAGGTTTAGCCTAGCTAACTTAACTAATTAATAGCTATCTAGTTATATAACTATATATAAGCCCTAGCTTCCTATCTTAGCTACTATTTTATTACTTTACGCCTTAACCTCCCCTATTATAATAATAATAATAAACTTTTTTACTAAGATATCTCTAATACTTTAGAAGATACCTCTAATACCTTAGATCTCTTCCTTAGTGCTACTCCTTTTTACTATTTACTAATAAGACTAACTAACCCTTTTAACTATATAGCTATTAGGCTAGTGCGCTATTATTAATTAAACTTTTTAGAAGACTTTTAGCTTACCCTTAGCACTTAAGACTATTATAATAGTTCTATTACTTACTATTAGTAACGCTATTAATATATTAAAGCAATCTAGATCTTTAGAACTTATAGATTCTTAACCTTAAGCTTAAGATCTTTAGCTATTTAGAGGAAATCTATAAGATATTTATAAGTTAATAAATTACTATTAATATTTAGAATAAATACCTTAATAATATTAAGATCTTTATTCTTAAGCTTATTAAAGATAAATATAATAATATCTTCTTTATTAGGGTTTAAAGCTAATAATATAGTATTATAAATAAAATAAGTTATAATAACTTTTATATTAAAGTCTAAGTTATTATATTTATAGCTATTAATACTCTAAATATTATAAATATATATTAAGTTTATAATATTATTATTATTAAGCTTATTATATAGTATATTAAGTTAAATACTACTTATCTTAAAGAAAGGATTTAAATATAGTAATAAATAAGAAAGATAAGAAATAAGCTTTTAGCTTAAGATAGCTAGCTTTTTATACCTACCTAATAATATAATAGAGATACTCTATTAGCTACTCTTTTAGCTAAAGAACTATAAGAGTATTATAAAGAGGGACTTATAACTAAAACGTTTAGTACTATTATAGTAGATTTAAGCTATTATTACTACTTATTAGATACCTCTATAAGGTTCTTATTTAATATTAATAATTAGGCTTCTTACCCCCCCTTTTCTTATAGCTCTTATAAACTTATATATACCTAAAGACCTTAGCTAGGTTAAATCTTATTAATTAATACTAGTTTAACTATTATTTATATCTATTTATTATATTAAGAGATAGTATAAGCTAAAGTACTAGAATTATATTGAAGAACTAAGAAACTTTTATTAGTAAACTACTATATAAAGCTCCCTTAGAGCTAGGTAATATTCCTACCTCATTCTATTACAAAATTATAAATAGCTAGAAGTATATAGTAATATACTTTATACCTATTTAGTTTTAATTTAGATATAAGTATTTATAAGTTTTAATAATTAATTAAAAGTTTAGCTTTATTTATAGCCTCTTAAAAAAAATATTATTAATATTTAATAGACTTAATAATAATATAGATTATTTTATTATAAGATAGTATAGGCTAAAGTGCTATTATTCTAATAAACGTATTATAGAGCCTTATATTAAGAAACCGCTATAAAGCTTATTTAGAGCTAGGCATTAGTTTATCTCTATAATAATAAATATCTTTTAGTTTAAAGTACTATAGTTTAGTTTAGCCCTATTAAATTAATAAAACTAAAAAGCTAATAAATATTCTTTCCTATTTTATAAGTAGTAAGAGAGAATTATTTTATAATAAATATTAATATATTTATTTTAATTTTTAATATAAATTTTAAAAAGATATTAAAATAATATAAAAAAATTACTTTTTAAAATGTATAAATAAGCTGTTAAAGTACTAATATTATGATAAGAAGGAATAGTATTAATTTAGATTTATTTTTATATTTATTCTCTTTAAATAGGTTTATTAAAAGTTTAATACTTTTAAATTATCTTTAAATAATTTATCTATAAAGGTTATAAGTTATAAAAGTTTAAAAAGTCTAAATATCTTAATAGGTTTTTACTTTTAGCTAGTTAATAATAGCTTTAATTCTTTTTAAATCTATATAAATACTATCTCTTTATTAAATAAGTTCTAAAAGTTTAATCTCTATTTAATAAAAAGAATTACCTTTCTTAAGTATATAAAAACTTAATATAAATACTTTATATAGTTTTTACAAGTTTTAGAGAATATTAAGATAATATTTAGATATATAATATAAATTATATTTATAAGTTTTTAAAAGTATTAATAATATATATTTAAAATAATATATTTAATAAGCCTTATAAAAATAATATAGAACTTATATAAACTATATTAAACCTAAAAGGCTATTAATCTAATTTATATCCCTTTTAGATATAAATCTAATAATATATATTGTTTAGATTAATATTTAAGAAGTATTAAGCTTTAGTAATTTTATTTAGAATTTCTAAATTAAGCGTGAAAAATAGCAATTCTTCATTATTATTTTAATTAACCCCTAATAGATTATATTAAGATATAGAAATAAAATAGTGCCTAGCTCTAAATAAGCTTTATAGCGGTTTCTTAATATAAAGTTCTATAATATATTTATTATTATAGTAGCTCTTTATCCTATACTATCTTTTAATAAAGTAAATAGATATAATTTATAATTTTATATAAAGATTAAAGATCTATCTTTTTAGAGATAAATATTAAAGCTTTAATAAAGCTTTTTAAAAGTAAGTTTAAATTAATTATTAAAACTCTATAAGATATATTAATAAAGCTATAAGTTAATAAACTAATAGATAGTAAATAATTCTTAAAATGAATAATATAATTTAATAATATAAAAGAAAAGAAAATACTTATACTTTCTAAAGTTAAGATATCCTTAAAGAAAAGTAATTATTTTAAAATAGCTTAAACCTCTAACTATAAATTAAAATTATTTCCTTCTTCTAAAGAAGTATTATAATTTCTTAATATTATTATAACTAAAAGTATAGAGCTTTTAGTTTTATAAATATTATATAAGAATTAATAGAAATAAAAAGAATAAAATATATTCTATAAATTTATATAATAAAATAGAAAAAAGAAAAAAGAAAAATCTAAACTATATAGTATTTAAAAAGAACTTTTTAATAAATAAATAAGTATAATTCTTTTTTAGCTTCTATATTAAACTTAATATAAATTATAATTAATAATTATTAAGTTTTAATTTATATTTCTATATAGAAATAGGATATAGTCTCTATTTTTAGTCTTAAGGGAGAAAGTAAAGATTTTATTTCTTTTTAATTAATTTATTTAACTTCTAAAGTATAAGAATAGGTAATTTTTAAATAGAAATTAACTTTCTCTTTTTTCTTACTCTTCTTTTTGATAATAAAAGAGTTTTAATTTAATAAGTAATATAAGCTACTATAAGTAAAATAAATATAGAGTTCTTTAATAATAAAGTTTACTCTATTTATATTTATTTTAATATCTTTCTTTATTTTCTCTTTAAAATAGAGGGATTTTTAAGAGGGTTTTATAAAAACACTATAATAATAAGAGTATTTTATTTTTATATATCTTTAATAAAAATATATATCTTTATTTAATATTTAACTAAATAACTCTTTAATATTAAGCTATTATTACTATAGTTTCCTCTTAAGTTTTAAGGAAATAAATAATATTAATCTAAATATACCTTTTTAAGTTATTAATTACTTTTATATAAAACTTTATAGTATTCTTTTTATTTAGCTTAAATATAAATTCCTATACTAAAAGTTAAAGAGATATAGAAAACTTATTTAGGCCTTAATTATACTATTACTATATAGTAATAATTTAGTATATAATATTTAGTATCTAAAACTAAGTATTATTTCCAGAGTCTATTAATAAAATATTTTTATAAAACTACTTAAATGCCCCTTTAAAAGCTTATCTAAGATCTTAAACCTATATAATATACTTTTAATAATTAATCCTTAATATAAATTTATTATTAATCTTAACTTTAATATTTATATTTTTATTAAAAGAATAGCTTTAATAATAAAGGTAATAAATAATAAGCTATTATAAAAACTTTAGGTTTAATTAAATAAATTATAATTAAAGTAATTAATTTATTATTACTATTTTATTATAATTAGATATCTATTTTATCTTTTAGTCCTCTTAGAGGATTATTTCCTCTAGTAGGAGATTTTAATCTATAAGCTTACTATCTCTAAGATTTATTAGAGAATCTCTAGAAGAATAAAAAGAAGAAGAATAGTTTTACTCTATATTAATTAATAAGATTAATATGTTCTATATTATAAGTAGGTTATTAAAAATAAATAAGAATTTTTATTATATTATAGCTAATAATAATTTAGGTATTTAATTTACAAAATATAATATTACTTAAAGCTAGTTCTTAATTTTTAAGGTTTTAAATCTAAAGTAAATAATATTAGCTTTTATAGCTAAGTATAACTCTATTTCCTAAAATAGTATATAGATATAAATATAATACTACTTATTCTCTTAAAATTTAAAAGTATTATCTCTACTATATTTTCTATTTAAAATCTAATACTATTCTCTATTACTTACTATCTTTATAAAAAAATATAACTAAAGTTATACTATATATTTAAATAAGTATTTACTTCTTTTAAAATAACTTAAAACCCTATATCTATTTTAATCTTAATTTATAAACTTAGGAAAAAAAGAAATAAGTAAAATCTTACTTTTATTACTTTAAAGCTAATTATTTATAATTATTTTAGAGAACTAACTTATAACTAAAATAATATAAAGAGCATTCTTAGAAATAAAATGTTTACTTATTTATTATCTTTTTACTACTAATTAGCTTAATAATAAATCTTTAAATCTTTATTTTCTTAAAGTAAATAATAATCTATAATTATAATAATAAGAGCTTTATACTATATTCTTAAGTACCTATAGGAAATATACTACTTTATTAAATAGTATAATATAGTAAAAGTAAAATACTAATAAAGGTTTATTTTATTAGAAAAGCTATTTCTATCTCTTAAGCTTATATTATAAGTAATAATAGCTTCAAAGTAGTATAAAAGTTATATAAATAGAAGACTATAATTAATCTAAAGGTTTAAAAAGAAATTAGGTATAGCTATTTATTTAAAAAGAAGAAAGAATTTAACTATTATAATATACTAAAACTTATAAGACCTTAAAAGATCTATTCTAACTTAATTTTAGCCTATAAAATACTTACTATATTTTAGTATATAACTTAGTATATAACTTAGTATAAATATAGAAATATAATTAGCTAGCTAATAAAAATATATATTTATAAAGGAGATAGAATGAAAAATACTAGGAATCTATTAATATTATTCTCTTTTAATAATATTAATTCTTATATATATCTATATATCTATATTATACCATATAAGCTATATATATCTATTTATATTAGTATTATAAGTTTAAATAAATTAATATATCTCCTAAAATATATTTATTCCTTATAATATATAATCTATTAAGTATTACTTTACTATTACTTATATTATAAGTTTTAGGTTTTAACTTATATTAAAAAGAGATAATTAAAGTTTATTTATAAAAATAATATTAGGGTCATAATAGTAAAGTTTAATAGAAGATCTAATATTACTTTACTATAGATAAACCTTATATAACGTTAAAACTATAAGCTTTTTAAAAGAAAGGTTAATTATAAAAATATCTTACTCTTTATTTAAAGTTTTTATTATATCTAAAGTAGCTATTAATATAAATACTTATAATTAAATTGCCTTACTTTACTTTATACCTCTTTACTACTAGTAAGATATAATAAAACTCTTTTTAGTTATATTTAGCCTTTATTTAAGTTTTCTATCTCTCTTTTTTAACTCTTATAAATATATATTATATAAAGGACTATAACTAATATATACTTATTAGTTAATAATAGTTTTATTATTACTTATATTTACTTATAATATTAAGAAATAATATAAGCTATAGTATTAAAATTATATTTAAGAAATAAGAGACTTATATTAGTAATTTACTTTAAAGCTTACTAAGACCTAAATAATATATAAATTTTACTTTTAGTTATAAATATTCTTAGTATTTAACTATAATATACTACTAGCAGCGGCTTATATAGTCTACCCTATAGATAAGAAATAATAATAGTAAATAATAATAGTACTATTAGCTATACTAGTATTTATAACAGAAAATAAAAAGGGAGGCTAACTAGTAGTTTAGACCCCTACTTTAAATAACGCTATATATATAAATAACTATAGAGAAGTAGCCTAAAGGCTATTAATAGAGTATATTAGTTTTAGTAGGGTGTTACTACTAGTAGTAGTTCTATAAAACTATAAGGTACTAGAGATAGTTATAAATATTATATTTTATATTTCTAGCTATAAAGTATAATAAAACTTCCCTCTATTTACTACTAATAAGTTTATAATTTAATTTATATAGCTAAATTATAATTCTTTATATTTATAAAGTTATATTTATTACTTTAAGAAGAGTTACTTAAAATTATAAAGCTATATAATCTATCTACTAAATAGTCTATATATAATATTTATTTTAAATAATTCTACTAGGAATTACTTTAAAGAGTATAATTACTTTAAGAGTAAAGTTTATTTATTTTTCTTATTAATTAACTTATTAATAGAAAGGCTTAAATTTATTATTTCTAAATAATCTATTATTTTAAGTACTTTAACTTAGTTTAAAGCTTATTACTAGTATTAATTAAATTTTTTAGTTTCTATTTAGGTTTATAAAAATATAAGAGGAAATTAAAGAAGGGTTTTAATATTATAAAATAGTATTTATAAATATTTTAGCTCTTTTTAGTATATTTATTAATCTATTTAATATTATAATATTCTTAAAGTTATTTTAGCTCTTCTCTTTAAGTAGGAAGTATTATATACTCTAATATATATTAAAGGAACTAAGAATATAAAGTATTATAGTTATATAATATACCTTTAGGCACTATATTATAATTTAAACTATATATTTAACTTACTCTAGGTTTAACCTAGCCTACTAACTAACTAATAGCTATTTAGCTATATAACCTATAGACCTTATATATAAGCTTTAGCTCCTACTTTAGCTATTATTTTATTACTTTATACCTTAATTTTCTATATTATAATAATAATAATAATAAATTTTTTATTATATATTTAATACTTTAATATTCTTTCTCTAAGCTACTCCTCCTAGCTATTTACTAAATAATTAGCTCTAAAGCTATTAAGTTAATACCCTATTATATTATTATATTATTATACTATTATTAGATATTAAGCTTTTTAAGAAAATTTAAATATTACTTTTTATTTATTATTACTATTAATACTATTTAATAAGACTATTATAATCTTATTACTTATTATTAGCTATACTTATAATATATTATTTAAATAGACTTAACTTATAGATTTTTAACTTTAAGCTTTAAATCTCTAGCTATTTAGAGAAAGCTTATAAAATATATATAAATAGATAAATTAATATTAATCTATATAAAGAGCTCTATTTTACCTTCTTTACTATTTAAATACTCTAAAAAAGTAAAATAAGTCTAAAAAATAGTTTATAATTAAGAATAAATTCTATAAAAGTTCTCTTTTTAAATAAAGTCATTAAGTCTTTATATTTAAAACTTAAGTCTTAAATCCTATATTTAGTAATTAGCTTTATTATATTAATAAGCTTATTAAGAGGTATACTAAATAATATCTTAAAAAAGGGATTTAAATATAGTAATAAAAAAGAAAAATAAGAAATAAGCCTCTAGTTTAAAAGTTAAGATAGTAGCTAGCTTTATAAGCCTACTTAATTATATAATAGAGATATTATTTTAGCTAAAAGACTTTAATAGTATTATAAAGAGGGATTTATAACTAAAAGGTTTAAGACTTTTATAATAAGTTTAAGCTATTATTATTACCTATTAGTAATTAAGCTTATTACTTACTCTCTATCTATCTTTTCTATAGCTTTTATAAATAATATATATAGTTAAAAACCTTAGCTAAGCTAAGCTTATTAATATTAATTTAATTATTTATTGTATCTATTTATTTTATTAAGAGATAATATAAATTAAAGTACTATTATTTATTATAATAAATATATTATAGAACGTTATATTAAGAAACTACTATAAAGCTTATTTAGAGCTAAGCATTAGTTTATCTCTATAGTCTTATAATATATTTATAATATTTAGTATAATAGTATCTAAAATATAAAACGTTAAGCCTTTATATAAAGTAAAATAATATATTTTACTTTAGAAGCTAATTATTTTTAAAACTCTAGTAAGTAGAAAATAATTATATATTTATTTAATAAGCTTAAACTAAATAAGAGTAAATCTATTTAGAGTTTTATTTAATATTTAATAAATACTAAGTTACTTACTTATTAAGAGCTCTTACTAATTAAATTCTTTAATTTTAAACGTATAAACTTAAAAAGAATAAGAGAAAAGTCAACTAAAATTAAAACTTAAAATCTTAGAGAAAGCTTTTTAAAATTTTATAAGTTATAGTAAGATAATATTACTTTAGGTTCTTATAGTTTATTTCTAATTATAAGAATTATAAAGTTTAATATTATTTTTAAGATAGAAAGATATTTATTTATAGAAATATAATATTAATTTAAATTTCTTTTTAAGATAGACTAGTTTAAAATCTAAGTTATTTTCTTTAAGAACTAATAATTAATATTCCTCTTAAATTTCCCCTTAGCTCTTATTAAGTTATAATAATAAGTACTAATAGGAAGATATTATAACTAAATATACTAAAAAGAATATTATAAATAGTTAAGCTGAACTTATTTATTAATATTAAGTTAACTACTATTAAGATCTATTTATTATATTAAGAGATAGTATAAATAAAAGTCTTATAATTATACTAGAAGTATAATAGAGTTATATTAAGAAACTAATTAGACTTACTTTAAGCTAGATAATTTCTAAGTTATAATATACTACTAGAAACTTATTTATTTAAAACTAATATCATTTCTATATTAACTTTAAATTATAAGTTATAAATAAAAATTATAAGCCTATATTAAAGCTGGTAAAACTAGTAAAGCTATATTTATCTTATATTTATAGTTTAATATTTTTTACCACCTTATTTAAATATAACGTATAGTACTAATAGTTATTTAGTATATATATATATTATAAAGAAGCTCTCTATTTAGTTAGAGTATTATTAGTAATATATATAAAATTATATTAGTTTATAATAAGTAATTATAAGTTAGGTATCTAAAGTATTAAAATATATAGTAAACTTATTATAATATTAAACCTAAAAAATTTAGCCTATTATTTTAAATATATATTAAGATTTTTTATTAAGAAGAGAGATTATTAATTTATATTTACTCCCTAGGAAATAGTTTTTAAGTATTAAGTTTATAGTATATTTCTTATTTTCCTCTTTTCTATATAGTATAAATAAAGATATATGTAAGATCACCTTTAAGAGATAATTAAGTAAGTAATATAAAGGTTAAACTACTTAAATTTAGCTAATATAAAATAAGTTATTAATATAACCTATTTATAGTAAAAGTACTTTTAAAATAGAAAGATATATATACTTAAAGATCTTTAAAGTAAAATATTTAAGTAATAGTTATTAAATATAGGTTTATATTTACTATATAACTTAATACTTTAATAGTTTAAGTTATAAGTCTATTATTAAGAATTATATATCTAATTTATTAAGAGTAGTAAGTATAATTATCTCTTATAGATATATTAAAATAATGAAGTATAAAGAAAATATCTTTCTAGATTTCAATAGTTTTTAATATTAAATATAAAACTATTTTATATATATTAGTAATTCTTTATCTCTTAATAACTCTTTTAAAAGGTAGTTTATTTAATCTTAAAATTAAAGGAGTCATTATATATTACTTATATAATAACTAAAAGCCTCTAGATAATATTCACCCTTCTTTATTATATATATTTTACTTACAGCTATTCTCTCTTTAGAATTATAATATATATATATATTTACTATTAGATATCTTTAGCTCTATATAGCTTATAATAAATATAAAACTATTATTATAACTATACTTAATTAGTTCTAAAATCTTTTATTTTTCTTTAATAAATTATAAATACCTATTCTATTTATTATCTTACTATTATATATATATTTATTTTTACTTATTAGTCTTAAGAATTTTATATAATATTAGAGTAATATAGAATAATTATCTATAAGGACTTCTTCTTATATTTTATATAGTAAAGTTATAACTAGCTTTTTAATAGTATAATTAAAACTAAAAGAATAAATCTATATTAAGGTTACTATTTAACTACTTATTTAGAATTATAATAGGTAGAGTTACTAAGTATTAGTATAAATAGAATTAATTCTATTACTAACTTATTAGTATAGTTTCTTCTCTTTTACTTTTTATATTTAAATAGGTTTTAGTAATAAAATAGAAGTAAATATATTATTTATATTTTTATTACTTCTAAGTATATTTTTAAAAAAGTCTATTTACTTACTTTTAATACTTTTATATTTAACTTTTATAACTTTTCTCTTAAGTATAGTTTCTATTAAATATAGTTAATAGCTATTTAATATATATAAATTTAACTTTAAAATATATAATAGAAAGCAGTAAAAACTAGGATTACTACTAGTTATATAAAATAATTAATAGAGAGTTATTTTTACTCTTTAATTTTCTTTTTTTAGGGTTTTATATACTTCTCGGTTTTTATATTTATTATATAATATATAAATATAAAATCTAATTGCTAAATTATCTTAAATTACTTATAGAAATTATTATTCTTAATTATAAGGTCTAATATTAGTAGTATACTATAATTAAATACTAATTTATAATATTGATCTATAATAAAAGTTAATATCTATAAATTAAGTTTAACTTAAGATTTCTATAAGAGTTTAAAAGCATAAAGGTTCTTAAATATAATCTTTATAAATATTAATAGAACGCTATAAGAAATAACAGTTAAGTCTTTTAATATCTTACTATACTTATAGCTTTACTAAGCTATTCTATAAGCTATAGAGAACGTTTATAAAAAGTTAGAGTTATTACTATCTAAAGTAGAAGATAGGTTATTATTTACTATATTAAACTTAACTTACTATTTAAAATATAAAGTAATAAGATATAAAATAAGTATAAAAAAAAGATCTCTTTATTATATAGCCTATAACTATATTTATTAATTTAAAGGTAGAAATATATAAATAATAGAGATAGAGAAATAAAACGAAGTTATATATCTTTTAGAGTATAACTTTCTATAGTAAAAGTAATAATTTAACTATTTCTATATCTCTTTTATAATTTTATATAAAATCATTTTTATAACTATTAGTTTTATAAAGTCTATATATTATGTTTAAAAGCTATGATTAAACAAAAGTATATATCTATAATTTTAATATAACCTAATTATATTAATATATATACTTAAGTATATATTAATAGAGGGATCTAAATATTACTAAAACATCTTATTACTTAAAAAAGAAATATAAAGCTATAATAATAGGTATATTTTAAAAGAGAAAAGAGATTTAAATAGTATTTTAATATAAAAATAATTTAAATTTACTTAAACTAAAAGACTTAAAACTATTAGAGGTTAGATATTAGAAAGAACTATTAATATAAAAGTGTTTTAGTAAAAACTTATATTCTTTCTATATTAAACCTTATAGATATTTATAAAATATATTAAATAACTTCTTTTAATAGATTAAGTAATGGTTATTTAGATACTAATACTTTAATAAATAGTTACTATATTTATAAATATTATAATAATAATAATTTAAGGTAATATAATAATAATATAGTTAAAGGTTAGAGAAAGATATAAAGAAAATAGTAAGTTAATTTTATATACTATTTAATAATTAGAAGTAGTATATTTAAATATTATATAACCTATTTTAACTTAAATTCTAGTATTATCTAAAGAGGCATTAATAGTTTAATAATTATCTAATATATAGTTTTTAAGATATATAGATAGGAAGTGTTACCTAGCTCTAAGGGAGCTTTATAGCAGTTTACTAATATAAGTTTCTTAGTTTTTTAATATAATTCTAATACTTTAGCCTATACTACCTCTTAATATAATAAATAGATATAAATAATAGTTAAACTTATATTAATTAATAAGCTTAGCCTAGCTAAAGTCTTTAGGCGTATATAAGTTTATAAGAGCTATAGGAAAAGGGGGGGTAATAAGCCTTATTACTAATAGTAGTAGTAGCTTAAATCTACTATAATAGTACTAAACCTTCTAGTTATAAGTCCCTCTTTATAATACCCTTATAGTCCTTTAGCTAGAAGGGTAGCTAATAGGGTATCTCTATTATATTATTAAGTAGGTATAAGAAGCTAGCTGCTATCCTAGGCTAAGAGCCTATTCCTTATCTTCCTTATTTATTATTATATTTAAATCCTCTAAGATAAGTATTATTTAACTTAATATACTATATAATAAGCTTAATAATAATAATATTAGAGAACTAATATATATTTATAATATTTAGAGTATTAATAGCTATAAATATAATAACTTAGACTTTAATATAAAAGTTATTATAGCTTATTTTACTTATAAAGCTATACTATTAGCTTTAAACCTTAATAAAGAGGGTATTATTATACCTACTCTTAATAAGCTTAAGGATAAGGATCTTAATATTATTAAGGTATTTATCTTAAATATTAATAGTAATCTATTAACCTATAAGTATCTTATAGGTTTCCTCTAAATAGCTAAGGATCTTAAGCCTAAGGTTAAAAATCTATAAGTTTTATAGATCTAGATTACTTATATTAATAGCGTTACTAATAGTAAGTAATAGAACTATAATAGTCTTAAGTACTAAGGGTAAGCTAAAAGTCTTCTAAAAGGTTTGATCTATAATAATAGTATACTAGCCTAAAGGCTATATAATTAAAAAGGTTAGTTAGTTAGTAAATAGTAGAAGTTTTAGAGAAGTCTTCTAAAGTATTAGAGATATCTTAGTAAAAAGGTCTATTATTATTATTATAGGAGGGGAAGTTAAGGCGTAAAGCAATAAAATAGCAGCTGAGATAGGAACCTTAGGCTTATATATAGTCACGTGACTAAATAGCTATTAATTAGTTAAGTTAGCTAGGCTAAACCTAGAGTTAGTTAAATATATAGTTTCTAAACGCAATATAGTAGCTAAAGGCCTTTTAAGATATATATATATATATAAATTAAGTAGAGCTATAGTATATAGCCTTAATATATTTAATAATTAATATAATTATAAATTTTAATTTTAATCCTAAATTCTACTATTTAAACTATTTACTTTAATAAAAAACTTTCCTTATACTTACTTATAAGAGTAAAACTCTTTATATTAAAAATAAATCTTTTTATATAGTAGTATAGTTTAAAATTAAAAATACCTTTATATCTTCTATATATCTTAATATATCTAATTATACTTATTTCTCTTAGAGTAGGAGTATTACCTAGCTTTAAGAGAGCTTTATAGTAGTTTATTAATATAAGTTTCTTAGTTAGTTCTTTAATATAATTTTAATACTTAAGCTCATACTATCTCTTAATATAATAAATAGATATAAATAATAATTAAATTAATATTAACTAATAAGCTTAGCTTAATTAAAGTCTTTAGGTATATATAAGTTTATAAGAGCTATAAGAAAGGGGAGAATAATAAGCTTTATTATTAATATTAAATAAAAACCTTATAGAGATATTTAATAAGTAGTAATAATAACTTAAATCTATTATAATAATATTAAATCTTTTAGTTATAAGTCTCTCTTTATAATACCTTTATAGTTCTTTAGCTAAAAAAGTAACTAATAAGGTATCTCTATTATATTATTAAATAGATAGTAAAAGCTTATTCTTTATTTTCTTATAATTCTTCTTCTTTAATATATTTAAATTCTTTTTTTAATATATTCTTTTTATTTTTTAATATTTCTATAATACTTTAATATAATATTTAAAAGCTATAGTAATATTAGCTTAATAATATAAAGCTTAAAATAAATATCTATAAAATTAAAGGCTTTAAATTTTAAGAGTTAAACTATATTAATTAGCTTATTATTATTTATTTTACTTTAATATATTTAAAGTAGGGTATTAATTTTAACTCTATTATAAATAGCTATATTATATATACTTTAAATTTCTATAGCTATATTAAAAATAGTAATAATAATAATAATAGTAACTTAAAAAAAAAGATATAATAATAAATATTAATCTTACTATTTATAAGCCTCTTATAGGCTTTTTAGAGTTAGCTAAATAGCTTAAAGTTATAAATCTATAAGTCCTATAAATCTAAATTATAATATACTAATAGTATTATTAATAGTTAGTAATAGAACTATAATAGTCTTAAGTACTAAAGGTAAACTAATAGTTTTCTGAAAAGTTTAATCTATAATAATAGTATAATAGCTTAATAGCTATATAGTTAGAAGGGTTAATTAGTCTTATTAATAAATAGTAGAAAGGAGTAATATTAAGGAAGAGATCTAAAGTATTAGAGGTATCTTCTAAAGTATTAGAGATATCTTAATAAAAAAGCTTATTATTATTATTATTATTATAATAGGGAAAGTTAAAGTATAAAGTAATAAAATAGTAGCTAAAATAGAAAGCTAGGGCTTATATATAGTTATATAACTAAATAGCTATTAATTAATTAAGTTAGTTAGGCTAAACCTAAAGTTCGTTAAATATTTAGTCTCTAAATATAATATAGTAGCTAAAGGCCCTTTATTCCTCTTAAAATATTAAGATATAGAGTAAAAGATAAATACTTCTTATTAAATTATTTAGGGTATTACTTTAATACTTTAAATATATTTAAAATATATATAGCTTTTAAGTAGATAGAAAAGCTATAAAGCTAGTATAAAAATAAACCCTACTTTATAAAGCTTTATTATATTATTAATTATAAGCTTATAAAATATATAAAAGTAATTTATTATTATAAATAAAAAGTATAAAATAAATATACTTTTACTTAAATAATATATAAAATCTAATATATATATATTAAGACTAAATTTTAAAGCTTTCTATAACTTAAATAGTTAAAGAATAAGAATTAATAATCTATCTATTTACTTTCTACTTATTTTCTAACTATTTTATTTATACTATCTAGAGAAAAGATTAAAATAATTCCTAGTTTTAATAGTAGCCTAAGTTTAAAAGTAAACCTTCTAGATATAATATATTTAAACTTTAAGCTAAGAGTAAACTACTATACTACTCTTTAATATACTTAATAGTAAATTATAAATATAGAGATATTTTATAATATATATATATAATAATATTATTATTATTATTAATACTTATTAGCTTAATTTTACTAAATATTAATATTAATTTATTTTATAGTTATAGGATATTATAAAGCTATAAGATTATAAATAGCTAATTAAATATTTAACCCCTATTATAATAATTATAAAATATAAATAAAAAGAAAAATTTAAGTAAGTTATTATAAATATTTAATTAGAAAATACTTATATAGTATACTATTAGGCTTTAATATAGTTAAGTCTTAGTTACTATTAGTAATATTTAAATAAGATCTAAGTTTCTTTAAGAAATGAAATATAATACTTATAGTTTAAATTAATTCTATTTAGATATTTACTTATTTTAATATAAAAGTTAATAATATATTACTTATTTTCTAATATAATTAAATATAAATAAGACTTAGATATATATTATTTATAATAATATTAGAAACTTATTATTTAATAAGTAAGTTATACTAACTAACTTAAAAATATATATTATTATCTATAAATAAATTAAAACTATAGTTACTCCCTCCTTTAAACTATGTAATTTTACTTAACTTATTAATTAGCTCTAAATATAAGTCTATTATTTCTAATGAATATTATTAAAGGTTTTTACTATAATTAGAGAACAATATTTAAAACTATTAGTTTAAAGAATTATTAATAGTAATAATTAAAGTTTTCTTATATAATCTTAGAATTAAATACTATAAAACTACTTTAAGTTGAATAAAGTTTAGTCTACTAGTTATATACTATAATTACTTAGCTAATTACCTATATATTATATTTATAAGTATAATATCTAGAGTTTTTAAATTATTATATTAACGTTTAATATTATTACTATTTTAAATTATAAAGAATGAAGCTGCTCCTTTTCTCTTTAATTATATTAATAAAAAATAAAAGATATTTTAGTTTAAAAGTAAATTACTAAAGAATATATTATTATACTAATTAATAGGCTATTTAGCTATATAATCTTTTTTACTATAAGAGTATATATATATATATATAATATTAATTAATATAATATCTTTTCTAGTAGTATTAAAAGCTATTTATAAGTTATAAGATTTATTATATAAAATAAAATTAGTTTCTTATAAGAAGAGCTATAATTAGCTATTACTAGATTTAAAAAAAAAAATCTTATAAATAACTATTTTAATTAGATATTTAGTAAGTTTTTAAATATTACTATTAAGATATTAAAAGAAGTTTATAAAGACTATAAACTAAATATAGAGGTATTCTTAATAGGTTAAGTAGGCCTATTTATATAATCTTAATTTTCTTTAAAAAGTATTATTAATATAAATAAAACTAAGTTCTTTAGTTTTTTTTTTTAATATAACTCTAGCACTTTAGCTTATATTCTCTCTTAATATAATAAATAAATATAATTAAAATTATTAAGTATATATATATATATTTAAAAGCTATATATAAGAGAAGAGTAATATACCTTATTATTAGTTATTAATTAATATATTATAGAGGTATTTAATAAAAGGTAATAGTAGTTTAAAATTATTATTAAGGTTAAATTATTTTAGTTATTAGTTTATCTCTATTAAATCTTTATAGTGATTTTATTTAAAGAAAATCTCTATTATATAATTAAGTAGGTATTAGAAGCTAAGTATTTAAAGCTTAATATGTATTATTATTTTCTTTTTTCTATATATATTTAAATTATCTAATATATTCTTAAAGGCTTTTAATAATTTAAGTTTATAAATATCTTTCTATTACGTTTAGATATTAGCTAAGTATTATAATAATATAAGCTTAATATTATAATTCTAAACTTATAATTTAAATTATTAGAAAGATATTTAAGTTTAGAAAGTCTTTATATTTTAATTAGCTAATTATAAATTATATCTATTTATTTTATCATGAAACAGTATAGACTAAAGTGCTACTATTATAATAAATATATAATATAACCTTATAGTAAGAAACTACTATAAAGCTTATTTAGAGCTAGATACTAGTTTATCTTTATACTTTAATTAGCTTCTAATAATATAGTTTTCTCTAATATATTTAAAAGAAGTTCTTAGTTTTAGCTTTATTATAAAGAGCTATATTATATTTATATAATATCTTTATAGTAATAATAATTATATTATTACTAAAGTTAATAAGTAAAAAGGAAAAGCTATAATAATAAGTATTAATTTAATTAATTAGAAGTTCTTTATTAGCTTTTTATAGTTAGTTAAATAGCTTAAAGCTAAGAATTTATAAATCCTATAGATTTAAACTAATTATAATTATAGAATTAATAGTAAATAATAAAATTATTAAGATGCTTTTTTATATTATAAATAAATTAAAAATCTTAAAAAAAAAAAACTTTAACTAATTAAAGTATCTTATCTTTAAGGCTATATAATTAATTAATATTAGTTAATAAATAAATAATAAAAAGAAGTAGTATATCTTTAGGCACTATATAATTTAAACTATATATTTAACTTACTTTAGACTTAGCCTAGCTTACTAACTAACTAATAGTTATTTAGCTATATAATTTATAGACTTTATATATAAGCCCTTCTATTTTAGCTATTAATTTATTACTTTATACTTTAACTTTCTCTATTAAATAATAATATAATACTTTAATACTCTTCCTCTAAGCTTCTAGCTATCTACTAGATAATTAGCCTTAAAGCTATTAAGCTAGTACTCTACTATACTATTATACTATTATATTATTAATATTAAGCTTTTTAGAATTATATATAGAAAACCCTTTACTTATTATTATTATTATTACTACTATTTTATAAAGCTATTATAATAGTTTTATTACTTACTATTAGCTATATTTATAATATATTATTTAAATAGGCTTAACTTATAGACTTTTAACTACTTTAAGCTTTAGATCTCTAGCTATTTAGAGAAAAGCTATAAAATACTTATAAGTAAATAAATTAATATTAATCTATATAAATAGCTTTATTTTAACTTTTTTTAACTTTTAAATTATTTAATTAGTTTTAAAAAAATAAAATAAAATTTAAAAGTAATTTATAATTAAAAATAAATTTTATAAAAATTCTCTTTTTAGATAAAGTTTTTAAGTCTTTATATTTAAAGCTTAAGTTTTAAATATTATTTTTATTAATTAAATTTATTATATTATTAAGCTTATTAAAAGATATAATAAATAATATCTTAAAAAAATTAAATATAATAATAAAAAAACTATAAAAATATAAAGAATAAGCCTTTAGTTTAAAATAGTAATTAGCTTTATAAGCTTATTTAATAATATAATAGAGATATTATTTTAGCTAAAGGACCTTAAGAGTACTAAAGGATTTATAACTAAAAAGTTTAATACCTTTATAATATATTTAAGTTATTATTATTACTTATTAATAATAAGGCTAATTACTCTCCCTTATTTTCTATAGCTCTTATAAATAATATATATACTTAAATACTTTAGTTAAACTAAATATATTAATATTAATTTAATTATAAAATATATCTATTTATTCTTTTTAGAGATAGTATAGATTAAAATATTATTATTAAAATTAATATATTATAAAACTTTATATTAAGAAACTACTATAAAGCTTATTTAGAGCTAGGTATTAGTTTATGTTTAGAAAGAAGTAGTATTAAAAATAAGTAGTTCTAGGTATTAGAGATATATTAGTAGATAGGTTATTATTATAAGTAGGGAAATTAAAAATAAAGTAATTAAATAATAATTAAAATATAAAACTAAGCTTATATATAAAGTTTAAAAGTTATATAATTAAATAGGTATTAATTAGTTAAGTAAGCTAAATTAAACTTAAATATAATAAGATATTTAATTCTAAATTATAATATAGTAGCTAGAGATATACTATTAATATAAATATATTAAAGGTAAAGTTTATACTTTTAATAGTAATATTATATCTCTAAAGAAAGTTAAAGGTACTTATTTAATATAACTTATTAGCGTTCTAATATTAATTTAATAATTTAGCTTATATTACTCCGTAATAAGATAAATAAGTATAATTAGTACTTTAATTAGTATTAATTTATAAGCTTAGTCTAATTAAAGTCTAAAGAAATACTTTTAGTTACTAATACTATAAAAGATAGAATAAATAAGCTATACTATTAATAATTAATAATAACTTTAAATATATTTATATAATATTTAATTTCTAAATACTAATAATAGCTTATATAGTTTATTTTATAAATAAGACGTAATAATAATAACCTCTATTATAACTAAGTAATATCTAGCTTTTTATAATAAGATATTATATAAAGCTATATCTAGATATATTTAGTTTTAGTTTTTAGATTTAGTTTTAGCTAAAACTTTATATAAATTATAATAGCTTTACTTATTTATAATAGTTTAATATTTAAGAAAGAGGTTAAATATTTTTAATTTATAGATTAAAGAGTTCTTATTTATAATAAGAAATCCTATTATACTTATTTAAAGAAATATATTAAAGACTACTTATTATAATATTAATCCTTAGAGGTTCTTACTTGAATTTTAAACTCTTATTTAAAGCCCTTTTAATAACTTAATAATTATAAAAATAATAATAGATAAATAATTAAAAAGATCTAATAAATATTAATAATTATTAAGGGCTAGTTATAAAAGGGGACCTTGATAGTACTAAAATAGTATTATAATAAACTTAAAGGGGAAAAGGAAGGAAGTAGAGTAGAATATATAAACTCTATAGCGTCCTTATAAGCGTCCTATAATAGGATTATAATACTACTATTATAGCTTTAATATATAAGCTATAAAGCTTAAACCTATAATATACCCCCTATTTAATCCTCTCTATTTTATTATCTTAATAATAATTACTAATACTAACTTTATAGCTTTATATTAAGTATTATTACCTCTATAGGTAACTACTTTATTTATTATTACTCTAGCTAATAGAAAAGTTTATTTATAATAATCTCTTTTTATTATTACTAATTATATATTACTCTATTCTCTTATTTAACCTATAAATTAAATCTCTTACTCTCTAATTTCTTTTCTTTTCTTTTTCTCTCTAATAGTTATTTATTTATTTATTTTTCTTTTCTTATTTTATATTTATATTAATATTATTACTCTATTATTATTCCTTTTATCCTTATTATATTAATTATTACTTCTTTCTCTTTTAGCCCCCTTAATAGCTTATTTAACCTTAATAATAATAATAATAAACCCTCTTCTTATATTTATAGTAACTATTTTATAGAGAGTAACTCTAAAGATAAAGATAATTAGCCCCTTAAAGCTATTAAATATATTTATTTTCTCTATTATATTAAGTATAACTATATTAATAAGGGCTATAGCTATATATTAAATAATAGTAACTCTTATTATAAGTATTTAGCTTAAAAGTAAATATAAATAGGGCTTATACCTCTTTACTATTAACTTTAAGCTATATACTATTAGCTATAAAGTTAATACCTTTATTAAGGAGGGTAATTATATTATTACCCCTATAATACTTAATATTAATCCTAATAGGTTTAATAAGAGCTATTATACCTCTATCTTCTCTTATATTTTCTCCTCTACTATTTATTATTATTAAGATTACCTTAAGCAGTTTATTATAGCTCTTTTTATTTATTTTAATATTTTACTTATTATATTTAAGTTTTATACTCTTATTATTTTTATTATTATTTCTACTCTTAATTAGTATATAGCCTTTATAGGCTTTACTTAAAGCTTTATATAGCTTATAGTATATTCTCTATACTTTAACTATAGTAATTATCTATTAACTTTATAATATAGAGAGCTATAAACTAAAGTACTCTTTATATTATATTTAGCTATTATTATAATAAAATCCTAAAGCTTAATAAGTTAGGTAGCCCTATTTATTATTACTACTATATATCTATTTTAGCTCTTCCCTATTACTGTTAAGTTCCTAAAGAAGAGTATAAAGAGGATATAGAGGAAGATAAAGATATTTTTAGTAATAATACCTAAAAGTAATAGTATTTTCTTTTTATACTTTATAGAGTTAGTTTTATTATTTTATTTTTATACTTTAAGAGGTAAAATTACTTTTATTTCTAGCTTAAATAGCTTTTTATTATTAATAAATTAAAACTAAATTATTATTCTCTTATATATTTTTATATTATACTTTAAACTATAAAACTACTTTATTATTTAGAAAGGCCTCTAATAGTTTTTAAATAGAGCTATTATAACTTATCTATTTTATTAATATATTTTAGTTCTCTTTTTATTTAAGACTATTCTTTACTATTAAAATCTCTTTTATAATATATTTTTTTTAAGTATTTTTATCTTTTAGTAATAATATAAATATTAAGTTAAAATATATATTACTATATTATTATAAAGGTAGTAAGTTAATAAATACTTATTTAATAAAGTTAATATAAAAGATTAAATAGATTCTTTATAAAATATTTAATATAATATTTAATAAGCTTAATACATTAACTACTTAATACTTTAATACTATTTAATTTAATTTCTTATTAAGCTAATAAGTCTTAATATATTAAAGGGATAACTATATTTTATCCCTAATCTAAAACTTATTAATAGCCCTCTAGGTTTAATTTATACCCTATTTATCCCTCTATTAAGTAAAAGCTATTACTACTTAAGTAAAGTTAATACCTTTATAGAGATAAATAAGAAATATTTTAATATAACTTAAGTTAGAGATAATTATCCCTTCTATAAGTAATAAAACTAAAATTAAGGTAATATTAAACCTATTAAGAAGTTAATTTAAATTAATATTAATTATAAAAAAGTCTTAATTATTTAAAGTAAGCTAATAAGTTAAAATATAAAAAGGTTAATCTATTTATAAGTAAGTAATATAAGCCTTAAGGAAAGCTTATATCTTAGGTATTATTTACTCTATATTATTATCTATTTAGGGGTAAAATAGAGTTAATAGAAGTTATTAGACTCTTATTATATAGTATAATAATAACTAGAAGTTTCTAATTTAATTTAAGCTTCTATTATTAATAATTAAGCTTAAAAAGCTATAGAATCTTTACTATATATTCTAAAAGTATTTTATATATACCTCTATTAATATAGAGGTTATTAGCTTTAATTATATATATTTAAATAAGTAATTTATAATAACTATAAAGAAATAAAGATTAATATCCTATTAAAAAGGTAGCTTTATTATAAAATCTATAGAGATTTAAGACTAAAACCTATTAGGGATTAATAAGGGTTAAAAAAGACCTTAATAATATTACTTATTTTTATATAAATATTAATAGATATTATAGGCTTTAATAAATTACTTAATATCTTATAATATTCTATTTTAATATTAATCCTAAATAAAAGCTATAAATATTAAGTTAATACCTAAATAACTTAAAACTAAGGAGTTATAAACTATTTATAGGATAGCTATAGTTAATAACTTATAGTTAAGTACCTATATATATCCTTTATATAGTAACGCTCTATTATTTCCTATTAAGTAGTTTATAACCTATATCCTAATTATAATAATAATAGGAAACTATTATAATCCTTATTAAATAGTCTCTTAATAGGCTTAATATATTAATATAATAAGAATTACTTAGTTTTAAAGCACTGATAATATAAACCTCTAAAATAATTTATAACTATTTAAAAAAGTACTAAGAGTATATTAATAGTATATTAGTACTAAAGTAGGGTCTCCTTCCCCTTTAGTAGATTTAGAGCTATAGATTATTACTAACTAAAAGATCTTTAAGGTTATTCTCTCCTCTATTTAAAGTAGATATAATACCTATATATTAAGCTAAAGTTTTATTATATTATTCTATTTATATTATAAGAGGGTATCTAGCTAAGTTATAAGGAGGCTTAAATAGTAATAAATTATAAAGCTAAATTTTATTAATATTTCTATTTAATATATTTATTAGTTTAATATTAATTATAGACTTATAAAGTATTTTAAAGCTTTATAGTTAAAAAATATTATAAATAGAGCTATAATACTTTTAAGCTTAATAAATTAAACCTTAAGGTAGGAGATAATTATTAATAGCTCCTTATTATAAATAGTATAGTTTTATTATATCAAAGTAAATCTTATTAAATAGTAAGTAACTAAATAAAAGACTCCCTTATTATCTTTTTATAATAAATAACTCTTAAGGGCTACCCTTAAGTAGTTTATTTTTATTACTATAGAGTAATTAGGGTCCTATTAAGCTATTATTAGCTTAGAGATAAATACTATTTTAAAGTCTTAAAATACTAATTAATATTTTAAAGACTATATAAATAATATCCCCTTTATTATAAGTTAAGTTAAAAGCTTAATAAAGCTAAAAAACCTCTCTATTAGGCTATAATAGAAATTAATAAAGCTAAAGAAGCTATAGACCTCTTAAATATTTTAAGAGGTCTTTTATTTTTTAATAGCTTTAACCTTTTTTAAGTTATAATAAATCTCCTTTTCAACCTTAATAATAAATCTAAAGTATTTTATTATCTTTATTAAGAACTTATACTTATTTAGGTTAAAGTAAAGCTCTACCTCTTATAGTCTCTAAAGTACTTATTTTACTTTTTTTTTATAGTTACTTTATAAGCTATAACTATAAATTAATAAGTTATTTAAATAAACTATAATAAAGTTATTTAATATACTATATAAAACCCTATTAATATATTATTAAAACGTTATAAAGATATTAATTAGTTTAAAGGGAGTAATTAATTATTTAAAGAAGCTAAAGTATATCTAAAAAGTAGTTTTATATTTATTACTCTCTACTATTTAAATCTTATAAAAGGCTATTTAGATATCTATTTTTATAAACTAAATTATATTAAAGAGAGATTATAATATCTCTTTAACTAATAAAAAGAGGTATTAATTATAAATATTAATAATATTAAAAATATAATAATTAATATAAAATTATTATTTTCTCTTTAGTTTTTTAATAAGAAAAATTAATATTCTTACTAATAAAGTACTTATTTAGATTTAGCCTTTATTTAAGAGGTTAATAACTTAGTAATAAACCTCTAAAAGATATTCCCTTAGTATATTATATAAAGAGCCTTAAGAAAGGTTAAAGTTAAACTTATTTACCTACTTCTTAAGCTTAATATAATAATTTAATATATTATAATATAGGGGAAAGCTAAATACTTTATTCTTATTAAATAGGTCTATAAAGGTAATATATACTATTAGTAAGGTAATAAAAGAGGGTTCTAATAAGCTTAAAATAGTTATAAATAGTATAGTATTTATCTATATAACTATAATAATAAGCTAGATATTTTCTTCCTCTTTAAGGGGAAATAATATTATTACTAATAGCTTAATAAGGTTTATAAATTCTTTAATATACTCTCTTTTCTATATTACTATAACTATTAGGATTATTAAACCTTTTTAAATACTTATTTTTATTTTATACCTTATTAAGTCTAAAATAATCTCTTAGTACTATATCTAAGGCTTCTTAAAGATAATAAAATAGCTAAAGTATAAAATAATATAAAATAAGGTTTAAAACGTTTAACCCTTAAAATTAATAGAGGCTTTAGCTATATAGAAGATTATCTTATTAAAGTTAAAACCTAATACTATTTTAAGCTAATAGAGATATAAAAATAAAATTAAATCTAAATTATATTTTTTAGTAAATACTATATTAATTATTTTATAATAATTATAGCTATTATTAATTTAAATAGAGATAAAAAATATTTAATTAATTAATATTAAAATAAAAAATAAGGGTTTATCTATTTACTATTAAATCTTTAAGGTCTTATTTATTCTATAGCTAATAATTATTTTAGTTCTCCCCTTAAGGAGACTTATTTAGGGGATTATTTTTTTCTCTTATTATTTATAACCTCTTTATCTACCTATAGAGTATTTATTTAAGTTATTATTATTATAAATAGATAGATAAGCTATAATATATAATTAGTAATAAAATACCTTTAAGTACTATAATAAATATAAATATTAACCTATTAATAAGTATAGAGTATTATAGAGTTTATCTATATTACTTATTAGCTATTAATAAGGCTTTAAGCTATTATTATACTAAATATAGTTATAATAGAGGTAGCTCCCTATTATAAAGTATTAATATTATAATAATAATAAAATAAATCTATTATAGCTTAAATAGCTACTATATCTATTATTAAGGTATCTCTAAAAGAGTTTAAAATTACTTAAGCTTAAGGTTATCTATAGTTTTAAATTTTAAAGTTAAGGATTTTTAAGTTTATAGTAATAATATAATAATATTAAATAATAGCTTAATAATCTATTTAGTTAATCTCTTAGTTAATAGTAATAATATAGATATATTAAGAGAGAGCTAAATAAAAGTAATTAAGCTTAATATCTTTTATTTAAGTAAAGCTATCTATTTATTTTAAAGTTAATTTAAATTCTATAAAGAACTCTATAAATATTTATTATAATCCCTAATAGATATAATAAAGCCTCTCTAAAGCTTAAGTACTTTAATAAGGGTTCTTATAGTATTCTATAAGATATATAAAGAATATTTTTATATTATATCTATAAGGAAGTCTTTAGGTAATATAGAAGTTATTAACTTAATTTTATACCTTTAAAGCTAAATTAACTTAAAGGAATTACTAATAATCCTATAAGCTATTAATAAACTCTTAATCTTTAGAGAGTTTATACTATATTATTATCTTTTAAGCTAAATAATAAAAAGTATTATTATTAAAAGGGGCTTTAATTAGTAATAGTTTATACTTATAATAGGAGGTTTATAATACCTAGAGAATAACTTTATAGTTTATTTAAAGCTAAGCTAAAGTATTATAAAGGAATTAGTTCTCTAGTTAGAGGGAGTTTTATTATTACTATTAATTATTAAGGTTATTAATCTAATAGTAATTTATTATTAATATTATTATTAATACTTTTAAATAGAGTATCTATTTATTAATATCTATTTTTATAGTAATAACTTTCTATTATATTTATTTTATTAGTTTACTATTAAATTAATCTAAATAGGAAGTTTATTAATATTAAGGGCTAATTATAAGAGGGAACCTTAGTAATACTAAAATAGTATTATAATAAACTTAAAGGGGAAAAAGAAGAAAGTAAGGTAGAGTGTATAAACTCTATAGTATCCTTATAAGGGTCCTATAGTAGGATTATAGTACTATTATTATAGCCTTAATATATAAGCTATAAGGCTTAAGCCTATAATAATAATTAGCTATATATATAATAAAGATAACGTGGTTAATAAGTAAGCTGCCTAGATAAGCGAGCTGCCTACCTAACTGTAACTATCTTATCTTCTACCTTCTACCTTATATAACGCTATAATAAAACTATAATATTATAAACTAAAGAAGTATAATTAAACGTAGTAATCTAAGCTATTAGAAAAACCCTAAAACTAAGTATTTAAGTAGTAGCTAAGATCTACTTAGTCCCTCTTAGGACCTTAGGTATCTATTTAAAAGGCATACCTATATAGTAAGACACTATACTAAACTTATAAAAGCTAACGCTACTAGAAGAAGAGAAGCTAGTTAAATATATTCTCAACCTAGATTCCTAATTATTTCCTCCCTATATTAATAGTATAGAAGATATAGCTAATTAACTGCTTACTAACTATAATATGCCCCCTATTAGGAAGCACTAGGCCTTAAACTTTATTAAGTAATAATTAGAGCTCTAGATACGCTTTTATTATAAGTATAACTATAAGAGGGCTTAATATAAAGACCTAGATATAATAAATATATAGTTTTAGCTTATAGTAAATATAATTATAAAATATAGTATTATAGACTTAGATATCTATAACTTTAATAAGACTAAGTTTATAATAGGCTAGATTATATCTAGAATAGTTATATTAAGCGCTAAAAGGCATTTAAATATAAAAATAATATAGCCTAATAACTATAAATAGGTTATAGTTATCTAGGCTATTAGTTCGTTAGGCTATAGCGTTCCACTATATATTATCGTTATAGGGCAATATCACCTCTCTACCTAGTATATAGAAACGGGTCTCCCGCGTAACTAGGTTATTATAACGTCTAAAAACGGATAGATAATAAATAAAAGAGGCCTAGATTAAGTTAAATACTTTAATTAATATATAAAACTATATATAAGTAGTAAATACTACCTCCTTATTATTAATAGTTATAAAAGTTACTATACTACTAACTTTAAGATATATTATAAGGAAAATAATATTATTACCCTTTATATACTAGCCTATTCCTCTTATTTACTTTAGCCCTTAGACGTTAGGTATTTTAAGCCCTTAAAGAAGGTATATAGTTAATAAATTAAGGATAAAATACGCTAGGGTAATACCTATATTATAAAGGAAGACTTCTTCTCTATATTTTATAACACCTTTATATAAGCCCTTATAGTTAAAAACATTTAGGGAGGTTTTAGAGGGGCTAGGCTTATCCCTCTAAGTATAAAAAGTATACTTTTAAAGCTTAATATAAAGCTATATACTCTAATACCTCTAGGGTCCCTCCTAATAATACCCCCTATATAGACTTCCTAGATACTAAATAACCTAATAGAAGTATCTTCTTAGTTTAAACTTATTAAGAATTAAATCTCCTACTATTAAAATAGCTTACTAACTTTAATTATTAAGGCTATTAAGCATTTATTAAAGGGGGCGTATAGATTTATATACTAGATTGCCCTATTAAGGTCTAAGAACTAAATCCTTTAGGAAGAAAATAACCTACTTAGCTAATACTAGAGGGCTAAAAAAGCCTAGCTTAGATAAGGAGGGAGTCTTACTATAGGTAAGGCTGAGAACCTTTAATCATAGAGGGAGGCTACAGCCCAGATTGAGGAGGAAATACGCTGGAGTAGTGGTTGCCAACTAAGGACTGAGACGGGCTAATAGCGGTATAGTGTATATAGGAACACTAGGTATAATGCGCAAATATGTCAATTTACTGAAGAAATATCTAGAGAAGAGGACCTTAACTAGTTTGAATTCAATTGATTTCCTAGGTGGTATATATTGGTTAGAAATACAATATAGTTATAGTTAAGTGGGCAGCTTGCTTATCTAGGCAGCTTGCTTATTAACTACGTTATTAAATATTATAATTATATACTTTTTAATACTTTTATATTATTTTTAAATAAAAGAGTATTTTTATAATAGTATTATAGTATTCTATAGGCTTAATATTTTCTAAGCTTAATATTATTTTAAATTTAATATTTATTATATATTTTCCTTTTAATTAATTTTAATATTTAAAACTTTACTAAATAGTATTAATAGTAACTATAATCTCTCTTAATAATATATAAAATTAAAGTATAAAATATAGTAAAGATTTATATATCTTATTTAAAAAGAAAGCCTTAATATATTTTACTTTAAAATATAAAATTCTCTCTAAACTTTTTAGCTTACTTCTATATAAATAAATTTAATAATTAAAACCTAAAAATAAAATAAATAAATATAAAATATAGTCTCTTTTTAAATAAATTAAATTATAAGAGTCTAAAGGCTAAAGGCTAATCTTAAAAGGTAATATAAATAAGAGGTAGATTTATTAAGATAATAGGACTTAAACTTAACTAGAATTATATAGAATATATACTTAATTTATATATAATAATAGTATATTAAATAAATACTAGTTTCATTTATAGTATTCTATCTTTTAGTATAGAGGTTTATATCTAGTTTCTTATATAGATTTTAATTATAAATCTATAAATCTATTATAAGTTATATTAAGTATTTATAAGCTAAAAGCTTTAAATTAAAACTTAAAATTAATTAAAAAGCTAATTTAAAAAGTATATTATTACTAAATTAATTATAAGTAGTATAACTATTATAAAGGTTTTATCAAAGAGTAGTAATTATTATTATAATAAATAGAAAACTTAATATATAGATTCTTAAAAAGCTTAATATTAATAATATATAATATAAAGATATAATATTTTAATAGCTTTAAAGCTTATTAGTTAATAACTAATAAGAAGAATTAAAGTAGAAAAGAGATATTTAAATATTATATATACTATTAAAATACTTATTATTAAAATAAAAAAGTTAAAAATATAAAATAAACTTAAACTTAAATATAAAATCTATAATATATTAAGCTAAATAAATACTTTTAAATTAAAATAATATATCTTAACTAAGTAGTTTAAAACTATAATATAATAATTAAAAACTATTTAAATCTTAATATTTCTTATTATAATTAATACTCCTAAAAAAAGCTTTTTTAATAAAAAGAATAATAAAAACAATATATATTTCTCTAGCTATCTAGAGAGCTGTGGTAAATTTCCCTAATTATTCTGGGCGCTTGGGCGGATGTCGGGATTAGTAAGATTCGCCCCCTGGCGCGTGCGGAGTTATTAGCCCTGGCTGCTTGCTGGTTTTTTGTTCTCAGCGACGAACGCTTTCAACCGACAACATCGCAGCAAGCGCAGGCGCCCTTAGCGATAAAGTAGCCGGCCGTGTCTATCATTCTGCAAAACCTACTCGCAGCCCGGTAAGGAATGCCACGAGCCCCTGAACCCGATTCATCCAGTCTCCGGGAGCGGATACAGATCCGATCTATTTCTGAATGGTGCCAGTATGGCAAGATGCTCCCGCTGCGGCGCAGTCAGGTCAGGTCAGGTCAGACCTAGAGTGAACAGCGCGCCCCCGCCAGGGAAGAATAATTCTCGCCACGATATCCCGACCGGGCTGCTTCGCGACGTCCGCTTGCCTGTCGCGCGCTAGAATGTGCGCCGAACGACCGATTCTCCTCTTCCCCAGGTTCGCCGACTGTCCCAACGCGACGCACGATTCGAGCAGATGGCCGGCACGGCTCCCACACTTACGCGTATGGCCCTTTATACACACCTGGATCCCCATCATGATATCCAGGGAGGCATGACGAACAAATGCCAGACCCACAGTACTTCCCCATCCGCGAAGGGGCGCCCATGGACGCTTCACCCTGATGTTGCTCCAACGACGGACCTTTTACAGTCCCGCAGGGCTCCCCTGTCGGAGGGAGCTTTCTGGTGGGAGCTTCCTAAGTAAAAACTTTCTACGAGAGCAAGCTTCTCAATCCGTGGGAACTTTCTGCAGAGACAAACTCAGGGGAATTTCGAACCAGGCGGAGAGACGTCACACGTGGTGCACCGGCATACTTGGTGCCGATTTCTATCGCATGCCGCACGTTCTCCACCGAGGCCGAGGCCGCACGCTTCTCGAAATTGAGCGCGAAGAACCCCATCATATTGGAGACGCATCGGATGTCCCGTTCTCGCCTATGTCGCCGCTGGTTCCCCGCGTACGACGAATCTTCCAGCCTTCCGCCGACAGCAGCAGAGCACTGCGGCGACTTCGATGTTTGAGACCAGGAGGACGACCGCGAACGGCATCTCGAAGATAGCTGGCGAAAGTCCTGTGGCGTGGCGCGGGCTGTTCGGATCGTTCGTCTTCGATCCGGTTCCCGAGTGTATCCCGCGCCGCCGCGGCTGTCATCACCCAATTGACGACAACAACGTCGCAACCATCTTTGACGCAACAGAACCGTGAGAACCGCCGCGGCGCACGATCTTGGAACTGCGAAGGACGAAAGGGCCAGCGGGTCCGCTTCAAGTGTGCTAGCGAGGTCATTTCGCAACGGAGGGATGGTCCTCGAGGGTTGATGCTCGGCAGGTGACCGAATCCACGGAGATACGCCCCGTGCTGCCATGACCGAACTCGAAGCGTTGGTGGCTGATTCAATAGGCATCTGACTGCAACGCGACGTCCCCGAGCAACCGTTTCTGCGTGTTCTCGATCCGATCGATGGCAGACCGCCTGCTGCGAGCAATGGCGTGCCGACCGGAGGCATATTCACAATCGAAGGTGGGAGTGGGCGGAAACGCAATATTCTGGTTGACCTTTAGCTTTCTGACGAAGTTTTGATGCTGGGGCCACCGACGAAGAATTCGCGCGGGTATCTTGAAGTCACTTGCTAAGAAGGCCTGCGCCTACGCGTTTGATGGCGAGCTGTGCAAGCTGTGCAATCTGTCGGACTCGGTCGCGCGGTCCGACTGGTTGGAGATCGTCATGCGCGGCGAACCACAGGCGATCGGTACCATGCCGCGCCTGTCATGACCGAAGCGATGCAGGAGTTCTACTCTGGCCACAACCGGTGCGGCAATCGAGCCCGACTCTTGCTCTGATTTCTCGCCCGAGACTGCGTTCACTGTCAAAGACCTACCCAGCAATCGAGAATCGTCTGCTGCAATGCGCCGTTCCGCAAGGAGGCCCAGAGCCACCACACAGCGAAGGCGGTGTTCGCTGCGGCGTACAAGGTTGAACTCGGCGACGCGATCCCAGCGGACCAGGACGTCAAGGTCTCCAGCCAGGGCGACTAGTTCGATATCTGCCGTGGCTCGTACGTACGTGGCTTCGATGGATTAGTTGGTGGAGCGTTTGAGTTGACAGCATTCTGTTCTTCGAGAAGAACACAAGACGGGCGGCGTTCGCCTGGATGTGGAAGCAGCCCCTTCCGACCTCGGCACCTTCTATGACGTTGGCAAGGGCTTGCCGTCCTCTTGCCGTTTTTCGCGAACCCCTTGGTGGATGGGACCTGCTTGCAGCTCAACATCTATCATCACCCCCAAAAGGAGGATGCGGCAGGCAGTCCGCGACGCCTGTCATCCATGGACTTGGTGCACCGTCCGAAGAGGATGCTTCGTCGACTCCCCAACCCGACTCCCAAAATCAACTCCGGTCTTGGGGCAGCTACTCGGCTCAGCCCGCGCCTGCATCCATGGATGTAATCCATCCTGACGGATTGGACCCTGGATGCGGCGCTGGACTACCTAAGGTCAGGTCAGGAAGGTATTTTACCTCTCTTTATGGAAGCCACGCCGCGCCGTTGTGCTTTGCGGCCACCCTTCGCCCGTGCCACATATCATACTCGCCTTTGCACGTCTCTCAGATCTGAAGCTGTCAGCCTGATTGATGTCTCGACCTGCCTCATGCACCAGATCACGTCACTCATGGAAAGGTAGGCTTGAACAATGGCAGCAGCAGCCTTGGACGTCGGTTCTTCTGTGTGCACTAGAGCAATCCTGGTGTCCATGAAACTTGCCGCCATTAACTGTGGTTGCGTATGTCCTCGCTGCTATGCGGTAAAGCAACATCCGGTGCCCTTTTGGGTAAGACCAATCTGCATCACCCTAGAGCGTATTTGACCCCGACGGCGTATGTTCCTGGCCGCCTCCTCTTGGAATACTTCCAGGCCCTCGTCCATCTGCAGTGATCTCCTCTCTCCCTCGACCATGATTGCAGCGACTGAGGCAACATCATATGCACGTACCCACCTCTCTTCAGCTTCTCATAGCAACTCCTCGGCTCGCTCAACCTCCTTCGTGAACCTGACCTCTCCTGCAGGTGATTATCCGGATTTTGGGAGCATATCACACCATCACGTGTATGTCACGGGTGCCGGCAGCAAGACATTGATGGCCGGACGCATGGGGGAACACTGCACTCGTTGCAGCTTGCGATACCGCTCCAAAGGTTGATGCAATTCCTTTAGTGTTGATGGGATGTGAAGACTCAGTCACAACTGTGCAGGCTTTTAACATGGTCTGTTATGCACGCGATGAGCTGACCTATCTACGTTCTTGACGGTCAGAACCTGTTTGTTCTCCATCTGGGCCATTGACAAGGTGAAACCAAGACTGGGAGTGTGGTTATTGAAAAGCCTTGATGCGTATTCGTTGCAGAGACGTGACAACCATGCGGAAGTTCTTGTTTTCTTCTATGACGACTCAAATCGTTGGTAATCGGAATGAGAAGTAGGCCGGTGTCTGCAAGTTGAGATCATGAACGTTGGTGAACGATCACGGAGTCTGTTGAGGCGGCGTCAGCGACCAGCAGTCAGAGCTGCTTGTGCATCGTGTAGGACGCGACCTCTTTTCACAAAACTCTCGGCCTCTGTCCTTCGGAAAACGGGATCCCTTCTGAACCACAAGGCCAGGTTTCACATCCAAACTTCTTGGTCGGCTGTGTCCCGCTTCATCATGAGATCCTTCTCAGCCTTTTGACCTGCTGCGGGCTGGACTGAGTAGTAACCTGATAGATTGTATCGGATACTGAGCAGTCTTGCTCGCCTTCCTGGTCACAACTCCAGCAATATCCCCAGCGAGATGATCGAGGTGGACTCAGTTGTTCTTCGGGTGCCCTCCCAAACGTACCGATGGACAGGAACATGCTTCGACTCGGCGTCTCAGCAGGCCAGTCTCCAATCACCATGATGCGGAAGTTTCGCAATCAGTAGAGTCGCCCTGTTGGGATGAACTTTCGAGGGAAGTTCACTACTCGCTCCGGTTTTCATCGAGCCATCGGCGACGAGAGCGGGGAAATGCAAAATTCTGTTGCTTCGGCATGTGCGGCGGCGGCTCTAGAGACGTCTGAATTGCCTTGGGAACATGCAGATCGATGCTTGTAGATGATGGCGCCAAACAACGTCCCGGCAACGCTTCGTCTCCTGCTGAGAATGCGGTCAACTTACTCGGCATGAGTAGTCAATGACGAACAGCTCTGACAGGGCCAAGTCCACCCAGGCCGTGGATTGCGTGCGACGGTTTCCGATGCCTAGTTCAGGACCTCGGGAGCTGCGTGGCTGCGTTGAGAACGCGTCCGGGCAACTAGTTTGCGTCGTGTCGAGAAGGTGATCATGGACTCGGGTTCTTTGGCGCATATTGGGATCGGGCAGGCGGCAAAGTTCTGCATGCTTTTGATATGATAGATTATACGGGCTTCATTAAAGTCAGCGCTGCATGAGGGCATGGGCGTGGAAAGGTGATAAGATGAAGAAGAGACTTGCATCAGGCTTTAAGACTGTGAAGATTGGCTCGTCCAAAGCGAAGATGAATGAAGCTCCGCCTGTCTCAAAAGAGGGGATTCCGGGCATCGAATGGCTGCTGTGGGCACGGAGAGATGCTCATCGGTTCGGAATACGGCCCAAGGGTTGCCACGTTTCTAGCCACCGTGGATCGACTGGTGACGCGGCGGAGAGCACCGCTGCTGCTTGCTGCACTTGTCATGCTTCATGTTTTGCCGTTTGTCGCTCTGGTAGCCTGTCTCTAGTTACGTGAAAATCTCGACAGTGACCGTGGAGTGGCGTATTGGGTGAAGGGCCACAAGGCGGAGGACCGAATCAGTGGACGTGATGGACGCGACGTTGCGGTTGTAGCAATTGGAAATCCCTCGTGCGGATCAAGCGTTCATGGGAAGATACCGACAGAGGTTTAAGATGATTGAAAAGCAGCAATGAGGTGGGTTGACGTTGAGTTTGGCTCTGAGAGAGAAGGGTTGGCTTAGTTGGAAGGTGCCTCCCTCGCCCGACACCTGGGGCTCCTCGAGGGAAGGAGGTGCTGAGCCGGTCCAGCCGGAGTGAGACGGGATGGATGGATGCCCCGCTCGGCACCGGACACTCTAGCTGCCCGCAAAACAATCCAACCATACGGCATCTATGAATCAGTCTTGCATTCTAAGCTCTGTCGCCCATTCTATAGCTTGATTCATCACGGTAACCTTTTCCTCAAACCAAATGGCGGCTCTAATGTCGGCTATTCGAATAGCCTGAGCGTTTCTTCTGTGGCCGAGAAGCACCCAAGACGTTTGCGATTACTTGACAGAGCACTCAGACTTGCCACTCACACTCTACAGGTCAATATCAGTCCTACCTCGACTATCTTGAACAAACAATGTTCGTCAAGGGCGTGGTGCACCCCACAGCAGTACCTGGGGCCATCAGAAAGAGCATTGCGAAAGTCTTGTGAGGCGAAGTTCCCCAGGACAATCTCTTCCTCAACTGTCCCGACGATTGGATCAGCCGAATTGGCAGATACGTCGATGCCGCCTCGCCGACCCTCAAGACCAGTAGACACATCAATAAGAGAAGAAGACGAAGGCCGAGGTGAACGTGCGGTAGTGGAAGGGATATTTTCTTAGACGAAAAGGTGTTTTCTCTTCGCCCTCTTCGAAGTATTCATGACTTGTGCAGGTCTCGACTCTAAAACGGGGCATGTCACTCCGGCGGAGAAGTACAGACAAAGAGAGTCTCTTTTCTACTGACGCTGAGCGTCGAAACAAAGACGGCGAGATTGGAGACCCGCTGTTGGTCGCCTTCTCAGACGGCACCGCAGCTGATCGAAGGAAGGGTGATAATATCAACCATCCCATCAAACGGATCGGCAGCATTCACGCCTGCGATCCCGGCGATACATTCGTTGCCAAGGCCGGCAACGCCTCATTGGCATGTTTTACCGTTATGAACGTGAAAGACTAATGGCCATGCAGCGTCAGTGGACGGCAGGTTGGCCGGGAAGAACCGCAGTGAGCGGCCGATGCTCCACGCGTGGCTGCTACCTGTGAAGTCTTTATTCACTTGTGTCCGTCATGTCAGTCGTTGCGAGACCCGGGCCCAAGTCCGTTTCTCCCGAATGCTTCTTCGTCGCTGGGTACTTGCTGGGTGACACGAGGTTCGGTGCCACGGGAGCCATGTGTTGCTGTAGTATGAAGTACGGCACGAGCCGGGCCGCGATGGCCGTGGTAGATATGTGGAAGGGTCCCTGAGAGTCACCGATTTTTGGAAACAACTCCTGGCAAGCAGCTTGCTGAGACTTCCATCTTGCGGCAGACGTCCGGGAAAGGGTGTGCAAGACATGCGATTTGTATGCGTGGGATGCTTTTTCGGTATCGAAGCTTGGGAGATACGTTCAACAGAATGAGGAGAGCTGACGGTGGTGCGGATCGGGTTGGTGGAGCGAGTGACGGCGATCTTACTGCCTATAGACGCCAGACACGGAACGTGGTGATGGACATGCTGTGTCGAGAGCCTGGATATCTAACGCCACATAAACGATGCCACGTTGCTTTGGAGCAGGCGTCTTGTCGTAACAACTAGTGACCATTGTCTATAGATGCCAGACCGAGGCAAGTCTCCCGAGGTCACCGCCCGAAAGGCTGGGAGAAAACTGACTGAGCTTGTCCGAGGCTTTGATCTTGGCGGATTTGATCTTCACCGCACAACAATCATGGTCCCACCGGCGTCTGTTACAAGATGGAGATGCTGTCCCATCGCATGTAGCAGCACAGGGCAGCGATTGTACCAACAGCCAGGGAACGAGCATGCTTTCAACTTGACGGAACAAGGACCAAGGTTCACACCGGCGAGACGATTTCACAGCGGAACGAGGAGCAGTCTATCGCTTTTCACATCCCATCCGGCAGTAATGCCATCCAAAAATCAAGTAGAGGCGTCCCATCCACTGACATAGCCACAATCCCACGCCAATGACCCGAGGATCCGGCACCTAGCCTCGTCGACCGTCCGATCGGCACCAAGCATTCCCAATTCGCCAGCGGCGTAGAGATTGCTCGACTTCGCCGACCACATGGCCGCGAGGCGAACTCCTCTTCCTTTCCATCTTCCGCCAGCCTGGACGAGGGACCAGGAATGCGGCCTGGCGGTGGATCAGAGGTCCCTTGCTGGGTCGAAATCGCTGTAGGCGACATCGGCCTCTAGCACTCTATTCTTGGTGATAGAGAAACTGTCCCGCGGTTGCTTCAGAGCCACCTAGTCCAGGGCGGCAGGTGACTTGCTTCTCCGGCCATCAGCTGCCACCTGTTCGTCACATGCGACGTCGCCGTTGACATGATTGATCGCCCCCTCGGGAAATTCTCCCGCGCGCCTTTTAGGCGGCGAGAAGTTGACGGCTGCGACGAACTCGTTCCTCTGTCTGTGGCACCTAGTGACGCCGACCTTGTACGCGGTCGCCCCCGTTCGAGCGGACACGAGCCTTGTTGAAACATCATGTTGTCGGCAACCGAAGACCCTCGGAATCATCAGTTTGAACGCGCGTCTGTGGAGACTGGAGCTGCAGATAACCTTGGCGGATGACTGGACGGCGACGAAGAAGGGCACATAACTTCTCAGGCCCATCGCAGCGGGAGCCCTCGCTGCCACCGCCTGTATGACTCGGCGAGAAAACTCTGTCCTGGCAGCCAATGTCTCCAGCAGTGAGAGTCCCTTTCCCAGGCGCAGGGATGGTCCCGGAGAGGATAGTCTGCCAGCGATCGGCTGTACTCTAGCTGCATCTTTCGTCCCAGACGCCCCGACAATGGCCATGTCGATCGTTCGCGTGCGTCTTTGTGGCTTAGCTGAACCATTGTCGATTGGCCGCCGCTCGATGTGACGGTTTGAGCCAGCTCATCGCACAACCACTCGATGATGTAGCCTCCAGCCCTCCGATGCACACAACCAGGCCAACGTCGATGTAGCGTACGACCACGCGGAGCGTCTGACCAGGTTTCACCGTGCTGGTTCTTGTGATCATAAAGCCCCGAGGCAGAGAGGCGAGATTCTGGTGCGCCAATGTCGAGCTGTCACCGCCGCCTGGCACTCGCAACCGTCAACGCCGCGGCATCAAGACTGGTTATGTCGCCGAATCAGAGGCCTCCGCACCCTCGCCGCTCGCAGTCGAACCAGAAATCCCCAGGATACCAACCCCTAACGACCACGGCGTTCATGTTGAGACGTTTTGTAAACTCATCGAACACGTCGCAAGCAGAGCCGGATGTCCTCTCTGTCGAATGCGAAAGTATGATGTTTCTTGGCCGAACACCGTTGAAGACTCTTGGCATGTAGCATTCATGTCGACGAGCGTTGCATCAGAGCTGACCGAGAATGGCGAGTTGTTTCGCTGACTGATGACCCTGTTTTGGTACAGCAATGCAGGGCGGAGAACCTCTTCGATCGAGTCAAACTTTTCCTACAGGGAATCGTCAGCCAGCTGATTCACAAGTTTGGATCGTGGGTTCGTCCTCACGGTAGCCGGCACAGGCTTGCGTCTGGTGCTGTATATATGAACGAGCACGATGACATTCCAGACAGTACCGTAGATACGCCGTGATGCAGGCGAGAGGTTCCCCAGCTACACGAGTCGAGAGGATGGAAAGAGCTGGCGACGCCTCGTTATAGGTTCTGTGCGCTTCTCTGTTCAAGAGCTCGCGAGCACCTGAGCAACCAAAACGGCTGACAAGGGAACGCCTACCACCTCGCTGCGGTTGAAAAACATCCGTCCTGTGCTGTCGTCCTTGCTCCGGCGTAGAGCCTTAGACATGTCGTCATGAAGAAGTTCGAGTTGGGGCTTGTGGCTGGAGGAGTCCATCGCCTCTCCGGACAAAACGGATTATAACGCTGCGACCGCGTGAGACTGGAAACAAGTCACCCGCCATGATGAGCGGAATGCCATCGGGCGAGGCATCTGCGCGCGCCGCCTGAAATGCGCCTTGGTTCTGCAAAACCGCTGACAAAAGTTGCGACTGTTGCGAGCGTCTGCGTTATTGATCGGGTTCGGAACGCAGCGTGTATGACTCTTATTACGCTGTGCTGCCATTGCGATGACGACAGGTCTCGGCGAGGAGGCCGGGCGAGAACGCCATGATTGAGATTGCGAGGACACGGCGTATGCGGGAAACTTGTTGTTCCATCGTGAGTTTGGATCAGGGCCCGCGCACCATGACCGCGACCGCGTGGCACGCGTCCGGCGCGATCGCCAGCATCTCGGGCGTGTCGCCGATGGTGACGTCGGCGCTCACCTGCGGGCGCAGTCCGTCGAAGCGGATCACGCTCGCGGTGTCGGCGTGCCCGTCGCTCGCGAGCCCGGTGTTAGTGGTGATCGCCAGCCGGCCGTCGGGGGTGAAGTCGGCGCTGTACACGTCGAAGCCCACCGGTAGGTCGGCGGCGGGATCGTGGCTCGCCCGCCGGCTGTCGAGGCGCAGTACCGCCATGAAGCCCGTCCTGTTCTTCACGGCGAGCGCCGTGCGGCTATCAGGCGCGATCGCCACGCCCGCGACTTCCTCGCCCAGGTCGACCTCGGCGACAGGCCTGACCATGCGCCCCTCAATTGACAGCACGGTGATGGAGCGACCCGCGCGGTTGGCCATGAGCGCCACGTCACCGTCCGGCCCGATCGCGAGGCCGGAGGGCTGCCAGCCGACCATGATCGACTCTACTAGGGCCGGCTTCTCAACTGCCAGATCGATCACGGGCAGCCGGTCGTCGGGCTCGGCCCCCCAACACGCGCCCTCCCGCATGATCCGCATGGGGCTGGCCACGAGGCCGAGGCGGCCGCCGGGCGTGATGGCGATATTGGTCGGCGGACCATAGACCGAGTTGCACAGCGGCAGGGCGTGGACGATGCGGGGACGGGCGGCCTCAGTGACATCCACGACTAGGACAATCTGGTTGTCTTCTTGCTTGTCTGCCGTGGGCAATTTCTCCTTGCCGCGATCTGAGTCGAGCACCTTGGCGCGGAGGAAGACGCGAGAGACGAAGGAGCTCAAGCAGAAGATCCGCGACCTGAAGCGGGACATCAAGACGCTGTCCGGGGAGAAGGAGGAGCGAACTCTCTGTATCCCGACACGCTTGCGACGTTTCCCGGCGTCAACACAACGGAAGCCCCGTTGTAACGTCGTTCTTGTCCATGTTTGCGATTCGAAGAATGCGGCCAAGACGCAACGTTGAGTTGGGGGCTGGGAGTTCTTTAAGTTGTCTGAGGACCGTCCTCCTCCCCTCCAGAGAACCCCTCCCGAAAGAACTCAACGACACACCACCAACCCTCTCAACCAGATACCCAGCCACGCGAAGCCTTCTCGTACGCATCCGTTTCGGAGATCTGCAGGTATCGCCTCCCCACTTGGCGTCGTGGAACCCGATGGGCTTGAAGAATGCCTTCGCGTCCAGGCCGACGAGGATGCGTGCCGTCGGCTCGGCGCCGGCCGTCGCGGGCCACGATGCCACATCCACCGCCAGCAAGGCTGCGATCATTCGGCCGATCGTGATGCGCTGTATGTCTGACTCCGGTTCCGCGGCGCCCTGCCTCGTATCCGGTGTGCTCGCACGGCATGGGCGAGAGCGCGCCTGAATCTAGATGGGTTGGGTCGGAGAGTCGGACAGGAGGGCCGCCGCTTCGCCTGCGCCGGCGGCCCTTGGGAGTACCAGCCCGTCGTTCGCGCCGAGCCGTAACGTGAACGCGACGGTGGGCTATCCGTCGGGACCGTTGCAACGAGCCGGCCAGCCGGATCAGGCGAGGGATGGATAATCGGTGTAGCTGCGCTCCCCGCCCTTGTATCACGTCGCCGTGTCGTCCTGCGCTGGCGGCGCCCTGGAGGCGAAGCGGCGTGAGAGGTCCTCCGCGACCTTGCTTGTGCGTCTTTGTCGCTCATGCTGGCAATGGCTGTTGCAGGCAGTAATCTCGTGGCATTCATAGGCCGGACTGAGGAGACTGGGGAGAAGAGTGTCAGCACAGGCGCATTATGATGGCGCGCTGCCGCCCAACGACAACTCTTGTCGTGAACTTAGACTTGCCTTGGTGGCATGGTTCTGGCGGCTGGCAGCCGTTGAGAGAAGCGCTGACGATGTCGGATGCCAGGTTGTTCTTGGTGCGAGATCCGAAGTCATTTCGTCTTCGAAGGGAACAGGGAACGGGAAGTCGCGGTCGCAGCCCGGCGCGAACAGCCTGGCGAGGCGACTCAAATCAGGAAATCGTACTCGCTTGAGAAATAGCCTCGCCAGGGCTTCGTGTCGCATGATGGCATGGGGATCGCATGGACCGGTCGGTGGGTTTGAGGCGGCCGTCTGAGCTGGCGGCGGTGATGCGTGGCGGCGTGATGCACGAAGTAACAGCTGCTCGGAGCTGTCTTCAACGCTGGCAACGGCGCGCGGCTTGTCGCGTCCAGCTTGTAGTCTGGCTGCAAAGTCCCCTTCGTCGAGCAGGAATCGTGCTCGAGTCCATGCATACACTTGCCCTCCGCGGGTCCGTATCGTCCATATTGTATCGATGGCATGCGGGGATGCCTTCGGTCGCGGGGTGATCGTAGAATTGTAGTTGCCGCCGTCTTGAATCACAGAGCCTCGATGGCCTCGCCTCTGAGCCAGAGTCCATCCAGTTCTGGAGAGGTCTTGTGTCTGCCTGCGTCGGGAGTACGGTCTCTGAATCGGTGGTGGGAACGAGGCCGACCGCGTCTGACGCGTCCTAACGCCGATCAGACGGGTCAAATAGTCGACTGGGGGATGCATCGGTTACGCTCGGCTTTGCGTAGGCTTTTTCCGCGTTCGACATCCTCTGGCGCGGCGTATCTTGACATGTTGGAAACATTGGAAATTTCAAAATAATTTTTTATCGATGTTGTGGTGGGAAATCGCGTGGCGACGGCGGTGTGAAGTGGTGTTTGACGGTGGTTTTTATAGGGAGCCTCTCAATCCCAACTCTGTGGTTTCGCAGGAATGTGTCAGGCCCAATGCCCAACCAGTGTATGCACTGACTCGATACATTCGCTTATGGATTGACGCCCAAATACGGCTTATGTGCACTGACCCCATGTATCGGAGGTTTCACCCATGTATGGGGGCACTTGACCCGGTTTTCCTACCTACCTAGGTACCTAGGTGCTTACACCTCAATCAATTGACCAGGTAGGTACCGCGTCGCTGGCCCTCAGGTACTGTTGCTTAACAGATCCATCCAGGTCCCCCTGCAGCGACAACCAGCCCACCGCCAGTACCTGCACCTCACCTGTCGGCCCCAGAACACATGAGGATTGGACTCAAACTTTTGCTGATGTCCAAGCAACAATCGCTCGTTTGGTTACAGCGGCCGAGACTTTTTCTTTAGAGAATACACAAATTCAAATGGCATGCATGTTGTGGATGAAGTGAAAGACGGTGTTGGAATTGGAGATGTTGAGAGGATAGGCAATCCGTGGACTTGCACGTTGCACGAGATTATTTTAGGAGGAGGGTGCAAGTGAATTTCAGAGGAGGGCGTAAGTGAATTTCATTTGAGAAGAGGGTCCAGGTGAATTTCATTTCAGAGGGGCTAAGTGCACAAGCACTAGGCCTTGCACGGTTAGGCACCCGATGTGCAAAGTCTGTTGATTGGCTGCTGCCTGCACACCAACTTATGCATTGTGCATAAAAAGCATGCCGACTCCAACAAACCCGAATCCCGATCTGAATTCCGTCCTTACCTTACGTAAGGGATACGTCGCCCCCGCCTGTAGCCAGTTTCGCTCCTTCACGCACACTGTAATGTCGGCACTGCTGGTGTACCTACCTCACCCTGTACTCCCCGATCCGACGTGCCTCCCTCCAGGAACACAGTACAGCCACTTGGCGACACTTGAGCGACCTGAACTGCACCAACACGCCACCACGAGTTTGCAACTCCATCGCCTCCGCGTCCCAGTGCAGAGCAGTTCATTGCCGCGTGATACCTTGTTCTTGAATGAGGGCGATGGACGAATGGCGAACGACGATAATGAATAGCTGCGTGGCGATGGCTGGATTCCCGCGATATTGACATTGCCTGGGACCCCAGCTGGAGCGCGTTACGTGCTCACACCTCTGAGGGGTTGCATCTGAGGAATGATTCATCGCCGGCAATTCACAGTTCCATTCGCAGCATCGTTGACTTCCTCCAAAAACCTGGTATTGAGCGCTGCTCTTCACGTCCATGTAAGAACTCGGTAGGTAGGTATCGATTGAGAGACCGGTGTCTACGATTGTTGCGTTCGCACGGCACACATCGGCCGGTACATCCACCAACAGAAGAGCACCGCCACTCCGACGCGAGTGATGCTGTAGTTTCATGGTTTCCAAACAGGTTGGTCCGATGCGCTTGCCTTGGCAGGGTTATAGGAGAACGACGACATCGCCTTGAACTGACCCGCTCATCAAAATGACCTGCCCTGGGTAGACGAACCCGCTCCGACGGGAAGATGTATTCGAAAAGCGCGAGAGGTTGATGTCTAAGAGACAGCCAGTTGGTTAAGAAAGAGAAAGCCTTCTTACCGATGAACTCCTGATGCATCTGGAGGCGTCTGGTCGTCATCACCGCGAATCCTCATCCAGGACATCGCTTGGACACGGGGCTCTTCATGACCTTCCCACTCAGACTACTACAGGTCCTGCACGAACGAAGATAAAACATGCACAGCACACCCATGCTTCCGAGTCTCCCGCTCAAGTCGGGAAAGGGCCTCTTGATGTTGTCGAGAAAAGCCGATTGATTGTAGGTCTATGACAAGCGTAAGAGAATGTCCTTGGAACCAAACTACCGGTAGCCTTCCATCTGAAGCTGTCCATAAGACGGCAGTAGTTTCCAAGATCCTCAACGCATTGCGCAGGGCTGCTCCACCAGGCATCGCTCGTCGTCTGCCGAGAATCTGTGAGCGTCTTGCTTGTCCTGTTGAAGCGGACCTGGTGAGCACAACCTTCTGCATTGGATCGAATCATATGTCCGAAGGCCTTACCAAACTCGTCTGGTAGAGGCCGGCCGCGGCTCCCGGTGATGTGGCTGAGAAAGTCCAGCGTTTACCCTGGATTCCGGATAGCGAGCATCCTCCCGACATGGTGATACATCCGTCCCCAACATGCGAACCAATCCTGAGATGCTTCTCTCCTTGCGAATAAACAGCAATGGAAAGAAATGAGCAGGACTGAATGACTTCGGCGGTGTCTCATCGTCGAGCCTAAGCGTCTTCCGCGCAGAACGTGCGGCAGTGGTCCGTTTGGTTTCAAGGTCAATACTTCGAGCGGTCGTCGGAGACCGAAGAATATGACGAATCTCCTCGTTTGATGAGGCGGAAGAGCTTTGAGGTGTTGGGCGAAGGAAGCAGTCCACATCCAACGGCTTACTGAAGACAGCGCTGGAAGAGGCCTTGTGTCACACGCCGAACGACGTTGGACTTGAGACTTGGAGAAGAGCTTCCGACCATGAAATGGGTAGTTCTCGTCGTTCAGACCTGCGCAATCACCGTCATCATGACCGCCCTCGTCGGCCACTTGCCGTCCCATTGCTCTTGCGCTGCTTGAGCTGGAAGAACGAGATCAGACCATGACAGGGGCGCCGGGATTCCCGCTTGAGGGTGTTGGCGAACCCAGAGTCTGGTCCATCGGGGATGTGGTCGGCTGCTGTTATGACGCAGGAAAGCGACGACGCTGACGGAGAAAACCATTGAGACGGTTCAAGAGACTGTGACAGTGGCACAGAAGTTCCTGGTTGAGGCTGCGGCTGCGGCTGGCCCATGATGAGAGAACAGGTTGGGCGTGATTGTCTTCCTCGGATTGTGTGCTTGGATGCCGGCTATGAAGACTGACGACGACGAAGCTCGAAAATGACGGCCGAAGATGGAGAACGTCGGCGAAGGAGATGGATGAGGCTCGACCAGGGCATCTGTTTGGGTGAAGATATTGAGAGAACGTTCGTTGTGATCAGGGCATGGCATTCTTCCCTGTTGAGAAGAGCACACCTTCGAACAACGGGAATCATGGTCGGCCCAGTCGCTGGTCTCGGAGCCAGCGAAGTGTGGGTGGCACATGCAGGCGCGTTCATTCTTGCATATGCCTAGTCTCTGACGTTTGCAACTGCATCTTCAATCAACTTCCGTCCGCCCGAAAGGAGTCGTACTTCACTCTCGTCATCTTTTGGCGCGGCCAAGATGAGGCCTGGCCGGAGATCGTATGCTTGCGTCGGAAGAAACGCCGAAGCAATGGACACAATTGTAGAGCTGACCCATGAAGATTCGCGACTTCCGGCCAACTTCGATGCTCACTCCTCTCGGTCGGAAAGGACCGCGTGGGAAGCCGTCGGTGTTTGGAAGCATGGTGAGAGGAGGGCCTAAGTGAATTTTAAAAGAGGGCATAAGTGAATTTCATTTACGAAGAGGGTATAAGTGAATTTCAGAAGAGGGTGTAAGTGAATTTCATCTGGGAAGAGGGTCCAAACTCATCCCGAAGGAATGCGGCCAGGACTCCGTGCAGCCGAAAGCTTCTAGTTGACAACCCGGCAAATGGCCTGTCGGTGTGCCGATGAGAAGATGAGAATTCGGGGGCGAATACATCCAAGGCGCACAGTCAATGGTGCCATCGTGCCTTTGGGAGAGTTGAGCAGGCATGAGGTCGGTCCGTTGGGGTGTGACTTCAGCTCTTGCCTACCACAGAAAGGAAGCAGAAGGAGGCAGGAGGCAGCAATCTCCAACCGGGAAAAGTGAGGTCATCTACCTCGGGCAATTTTTGCCTTACTAACCCCATCAACCTCATTCCAATGTCGCCCGGTACCAAGATGATTTCTTCTTTGGATACAACTTGATTTCCATGTTCGTATCAATTGTTTTCCCCGGCTTACTCGCCCTGTGAATGGTTCACACCGCCCTTTAGCCTCGTTCGAATCGATGAATCTCCCCAGACACCTACTTGGGCTCGACTTCGTGAGTGCGTCGGCGAGGTTGTCGTCTCCGTTGATCCAACGGATCTCGTACAACTCTCGTCTATCGTATAACTCTCGTCCCTTATAAGACTCTCGTCTCTCATATGACTCTCATCTCTCATATGAATCTCATCTCTCATATGAGTCTCATCTCTCGTGAAACTCTCGTTTCTCGTAAGATTCTCGAAGAGCCATTTTATCGATCACAATCCTCTTCTCCATCGTCGTCCCGAGCTTGACGATGCACTCGTACAGCGAGTATGAGTCCGTACAGACGATTTCCGTGGGGATAGGAGGTTTGTTGGTGAGTGGCGAGATCTGCGAGGTTGTGGTGGAGATGGCGTAGGCCAGCCATATCGGTGCCGGCAGCCATACCGTCGACTTCGGAGGCCAGAACGCTTCTTGTGACTCATTTACACTTCGTCGAACTGACCTGGACGACGTTTCCGGTGAGGGTGAGAGTGAAGGTGTCGTCGGTTGTTGTTTCGTTGGCAAGTATGATGATGAAGCTTTTCATTGAGATCGAGCACGGAGTTAGTGCTAGCATTACTTCATAAGCATCGCGAGCATGGGGCCATGTAAGCTGCTTGAGCTTCTTTAGAGCAACGGCGACGGTCCAAGCGCATGATGATGAAGCCAATTCGCGAAGAGAGGTCAATATTGTTCGCGAAGGGGCCATCGATGAAGACGGATAACTTAGCTGCGGCTAAGTCGAGTGGCATATTCGTAAGGCCCCGTTCTTGGTTGTCTATTTGCCACTATGGTCTCCTGTTGAGGGCTTTGATCTCATCATAGCCAAGGCCAGGATCTTGGTGTTGGGCGGCGGTAGAGAGGTCGAAACAAGCCTCAGATTGGCAGATGAAGGCAATATACGCTCCACGGGCTCGTTGTCGTATTGCTGGATTGTTGTCTTCTCATCGTCGAGGGGTCGACGAGGACGATCTTCTTGCCTTGGCCCTTTTGTCGGAGGTGGAGGTTGCCATCGGCGGTAAGGGCTACAACTCCTCCATTAGACTCCTCCGTTGAATAACAACGGGCAGTTCGTCGTGAGGACTGTCTTTGGTTTCGCCATAAAAGTGGCCTTATCAAGTTCGTCTTCCTCAAGCTGCGAGAAGCCCTTGTCTGATAAGCTGAGAGTGTGGTCAGTTTGCATGCCGAAACGACGATCTCAACGTATGAGTTGTTGTCTTTCGACGTCAACAAGCATGGAAAGTTGATGATCTCATCGGGAGCTTCTCTCTGTTGTACATAGCCCCCAGTGCGTGCCAGCCTCCGCGATGCCGTAGAGAGGCTTGAAAACTCGCACGATAGCGTCTGGTGAGTGCTTGTTGCGTACGGGCGAGGATAACTCGGTTCAGGTCTGTTTGGAATTGGGTGTGGGCCTCACTGATGCCTCATATCCATAAGACGTATCCCATTCGAATGAAAATAGGGGCAAGGGATATAATGAGTCGCTGGCTACAAAGTTGAATAGTCAGGGTTTGTGTGACTACATTCTCCTTTTCGGCGTCGTTGAAACCCTATACGACAATGAAAGACTTCTCCATGGGCTTGTCTGCTGTCCCCTTGACTTCGTTGACAATGCGTGATGGGAAGCAGCGTGGATCGTTAGGTCTTGGGGGATGAATACAAAGACTTTGCGTTCGAGTAGGGCATCGATCTCTCCGGTTGTTGATGCTTCGAAAGATGGGCCAGGTTCTGTAATCTTGCCCTCCTTCCGTAGCTTCATGGCAAGTTCAAGAGCGTTTCGTTCTTTCGTCGACACGTAGACCACATCGGCGTCGTTGTTCTCGAGTGTGACGCAGTGAAGGACGGTGGGCGTATCAGCGGCCTTGCGCATAAGTTGATCGATGAAGTAGGCAACAGTGATGCTATCGAGGATCACCTCTTCGGGGTCCGGTGTACTCACACGCCACAACTACTGCTCATAGACAAGGTTTCCAACAGGTCTCATTTGTAAGACGCAGAGTCAGGGGCCCTGTTTCCACTGGCTGGAACCATCCTGTCGAGCGTTGGAAACTGGACCTTGTCGTCCGAGTGCCCGATAACGTCTCTCGTGGAACAGATAGAAAGCTCATTTGAGACGAGAATAATTTCCCAGTCTATGAATTCAGGCCCTGGGAGACTCTGCGCCCGGAAAACATGCGCTTTGATCGAGGCTCTTGTGTGCAAGACTAAACTAGTGTCTGGACGCCAAAAGCTTTCTCTCTGTATGCACCATCGCGGTGCTAGTACTAAACGTATTCCACTCATGCGTTGTGTTTATTAAGAGACTCTTCACCACAGTTGCTGCATCAGATGAGCAGTTGGACGCAGGTGAATATCCATCGCGGTCATCGGTGGCCTTTCGTCTCCCCAGGAGGCTGATTCCAGGGTAGATCTGCAATCTAAGACTCTTAAAGCTCGCATCCAGCCATGACCCAGGCAAGGCGACCATACTTCGATCTTGATGGAAGGAAAAACATTCATGTTAAGGATTGCAAACATTATCCCGGGTTTTCTGGGTCACAGAGCACAGAGTTGGTGTGGCACCGCGTCTCAAGTAAAATATTCTGGTACTGCAAGATCGGAGTCTATTCCCCAATTAAAAAAAGTCACAACCACCCCATGAGACATGAAATCTGTTTTAAATATCACATAAACTAAAAAAGAAAAAGAAAAAGAAATGGGATGGCAAAACAGAGGCGCTCGAACACATCGCACACAGAAGTGATAAGCACTTCAGTTCTCGGATGCGTCTACTAGCGTGAGTAGCCCCCCTCGGCCATGGGGCCGAGGGTTACGTTCAGCAGACGACAGTTTAAGAGTCAAGTAGGAACTCACCGTGGCCGACTCCCTGCCTCAAGTGGGAAACCTGGAATAGGCAAGTCCTCACGTTGCGCTTCCCGAGCTGGGACGAACGGGCACAAACGGTCTTTCCACCCCACGATTACCTATACTGTGGCCGGTACCGTTTCATACCGCTGAAAATCCCGTTTCTCGGAAGGGACTCAGTGGGTACGTTACCTTCTAAACGTCACTTGCCTTCCCGTCGGTGCCCAAGCCCGTCAGTCGTAACTGAACCGAACCCCTCCGTTTGCATCTTCCACCACCACCATCCACCCGAGTCATCTTTTCGTTGCAAATAAATTCCTGTCCGCAAACCTGGTGCGGTGCTCAACCGTTGCTATACAAGAAGGGTCTCTCTCTTGCGACACCGTTCAACCCAGCACTCCGCTCAAACGGCGCCGCAGCAGTGCCATTGTGTTTCACTTTGTCTGATTCCTTGGGCGCCGCTGCAAAGAACACTGCCTGGCATGGCCAATTTGCAGCCACATCGTTGGCGCTTTTCGCGAGGAATGGTCACTATCGCTCCCTATTTTCTGTGAACTAGTAAGCAATGTGCGGCCCATCTTCGCTGTCCAAGGCTGACTACGGTAGCGTTTTGCCGCGACCCTACGTTTTTCCCAAGACAGCGCCGAGAAGATGCGATTCCTCGCCGCGATTTTCCTACCATAAGAAACAAAAATACGCATCAAGGCTTTATGACCTCCTTCCATCGAAAACACTATCAGCCACGCCGTGAAGAGCTGCTCTCCCGATCGAAACTGTCAACGGTCCTCGAACTATGATACCGATCTCCCTATTGGCATCTCAGACCATACTTCACGTCACATGCTTCTCGATGCAAGCATGTACAACTGTCCCGATACTTCCACGCGTGCCAGGACCAAAGAAGTATGGCCTCCTCTTTCGATATCGTCAGATGCGTGTCCCAAACTAGCAGCTCTTCCCGCCACCTCCAAACGTCCCCATACAATCAAAAACGTCGCCAGTTCAACAAGGGCAACCTTGAAGTGTTTTGCTTGGAAGCATTATCAACCCTATCTCTTGTGGTTGACGCAGGCCGGTTGATTCTGTTCCAAATGCGGGGGGAAGTAGGGACTGCCGGGCGCAGGCTGGCGGCTCCTGGTTTACCGCGCCGGGACGATCTCCGCTTCTGCCCACGTGTGGCCCGCACGTCATGTCAAGGTATGACACTCCCCGGTTCCCCAAAGCTCTCCACGCTGCTGACTGAAGCTAGATGTACCGCTGACGTCCGTCTATGGGCTTTGCAATCCGTTCTCCTTGCGACCGACTCGATACTTCCACCGTTACGGAAACTCGGCTTTGAGGTGTACAGTGCACATGCGCCGCGCATGTGAACAATTACGCAACGAAACTCTGACACCTGGACAAAATAACAGTCCGCAGATTGGTGGTAATGGGTGACGATTCAAGTTGTTCGGAGCCCAGTCCGCCTCAGGATTCCATAAGGCCTGCGGTGCTGGGTGGAGACTGTCACTTCAGACTAGCAAGCTCTTATGCCTAGACATCTCCTTCACTTCAAGAGTTCGATTGTTGGGAACGTTCGCTCCTTTCTTGTAGCTACCGCGAAACCCGGACTTCTGTATCAACGCTCGGCTGGTCTCTGTCGACGAGCACACCGTTCCGTTCACAAGTTTGCTCGATCCACTGCCACGCCCTGGTTCGCAGTCGCCACCCCCGTTCAACCGAGACGAGATTGACACCGGCCTCGAGGAAGTTGTTCCTCTTTACTCGCGCAAGTCAGCCCAATTCCAAAGCACCCGATTCCACTAACAGCTTGGCTGTGCATATGCACCCTCGCTTGACGAGGTGTTGACGCCTCATACCGGTCAACCTCCCGCAAATGAACGGATTTCTCCTCTCACACGGCCGCAGACATGAAAAAAAGGCCCCCAATTCGTCTCAAAACGCGGTGATCACATCCCTCTTACAGGCAACGTCTACCCGGAAAGGAACATACGCGATATCGCGGCCATTTGTAGTTCCAGGCTGGCCGGCGAGTATTATATGCCATGAAAGGGCACGAAGGCGATGTCATGCTTCGTTATCACGCTGGAGCTTTCTTTTGTATGTAGCACTCAGAGTCAATCAGGTACCTGACGAGACCCTGCAGATGTTGTCGCATTCATCGAAATCTTAGAAGACGTCGCAGTGGTAGGCAGCGCTTTCACGGGAGTTCCCGTCTTTCTTCCCCACAGAATGTGTCCCGTTTTCTATGACCTTGATCCTCCTGGACAGCACCAGATGGCACGCTGGATTCAGTCCTCTCAAGTACCCTGCTCACCGTTATCGACGTCCTTGCTTTCTCTTCGTCTCCCTCATCCAGAAGCCCAACTGAGCGCTTGTCAAGACACAACCACACCCAAACAACGTTTGGTATCCACAACATACATCTTCATCGGGATCGCCCAGCGGAGACTTCCCAACATTGATTACGGCAGCACCGGCGCTTTAGATGCTGGAGCCAAGACCCTGCTGTCAATGCCTGAAAGAGTAAGGGAATGGGATCAAATACCGCGAAAAGCCTCGCACACATGGTTGAGTGGTTATTCGAAGGGCCAGCTCTCCTCTGGCCCGCTTGAGCACATCTCCCTGACATCTGACGTTGCTCCAAGTGTTGATGTAAGAGTATTTGATGGATAATGAAACACCACTCACGACATGAACTGGTCGTGTTGTTCTCACTTGCCTTGTAGCTTCAGGAATATGACGCCTTAAGTGAGTACCACTCCGCGGTCTCCTTGAACCTGTTTTTGTTTAAATGCGGAGGTCGCATTGATGTGCCACTATGATGTTACAGTGAAACTTTATGTTTGCCTCGGCTCACGGACGCCACGCGGCGTTTTGAGTTGGTCCGAACAGGTGTTTTCATGCCGATGCGGAGGTCAGATTGATGTGCCACTTTGATGTCACAAACTTTATGTTTGCCTCGGCTCAGTCTGATATGTATACTCTTCCGCCACCATCAGCGTTTTGAGTTCGTCCGAACAGATGTGGCACAGGTGGCATTCTCCCCGGTACACCCAGTTCACGTGCCGTTCCTACCGACTGTGACGATTGGATCCATAGAGCTCGCAGCCATGATAAGGGATAATGCCAGCATTTGCCTGCAGTCGCGTGGCGGTGCCTGGCCGGTAGGTTGCTGTTGTTGAAATAGGCTTTGTTTCTTTCCATACCACATTCCAAAAGTTCGCCTTTCCCCACATCGTTCATGCTTTGCCACCCTCCCGGACCTTATGTGACTGGAGGGATCGACTCGTTTCCCAAATAGATGGTTTCCAGCCGGTACATCTTCATCTCCCAGCCGGCCGCAGTGATTCTTCGGAACCGCTCACGAAGGCCATGGCTGGGTCGAACCAAAGTCCCAAGATACCATACGTCACAAGTATCTAGCCAGCATTCCGTTCATACACGTCAGGCATGTAAGAAATCTCATGTCGGGTGGAACGGTAGGGTCGGTTCGCAGACCCTGCGGGTAGGCCAGACGAGGAGGGTGCGTCCCATGAGGGTAGATTTTGTTCGGGTTCACGGCTTGATAATTTAGAAGCGTTGTCCACGTCGCAATCCGACATGGTCCTTTACTTGTACTTAGTGGGTGACCACTTCTGCTTCGGAGCCGGAGAAACTGCAAGACAATTCCAGCAAGACAAGCAGACACATAGTCCCTCAGAGGATAAAAAACCACTTCGCTTCCGCACCCAGACCGTCAGGCGGTTCTGTGTACTGCGTGAAGCAGATGTTCAGCGAAGCCTGCTAGTTCACCCCAAATACCTCCGTGTCTGAGAACCTGGACTACCTTGTGTCCTTTAGTGCGTCCAACCGCCGTGTTCCCGGAAAGCCACGAAGTTCCAAGACGTTTTCCAGATTCCAGATCTTTAAATATCTCGCCGTCCGATCGAACTTTTTTCCACACATCATGTGGCTGGAGAGGGCACATTGGGGGATCGGACGTCAACGCGTTGGATTCCAGGTCGGACAAGGTCTGCGCCAGACATTCTGCCAGGAGGACGAGTTCACGACGACGGTTCATCAGCGAACTTCGCGTAACCTCGTAAAGAACAAGTAGAAATAAGCTGGGATGCTGCTTACGGAAGCTCAATCGGGGAACCGACAAGAAAAGGCCAGCGTGGAGCGGGGAAGAGGAGAGAACAGCCCCAACCGCGAGAGACTGGAGAACATGATATTCAATAGGAGAACCGACGAAGGTGGACCGAACGCCAAACCTGTGAGAAAAGTCTGCGAAAAAGAAGAAAAAAAAATCCAAACAACAGGACTCTGGGCATCTCGTTTTAGGTGGATGTTGAAAACTCGTTGACATGGGGGACGGGCTGTTGGTGCCTGAGCGCCACGATGTACCTTGACCCCGCCGTGAATGGCCTGCGACTGGCTTGCCAACCGGCGCCACCCGATGGACTTTCCAGTCCCAGTTAGCTAACCTAAGGTAGGCACCTCTATGAGCAACCTGGAAGGCCACGTAAGGTAGGTACCGGGCGGCGACTAGATCGCGTCCCGCCATTCGGCACGTGTTCGGTCACCTCAGTACCTCAGACCTCTACTTTGGAGGACGGTCAGGTGAGGTAAGAGTCTACGGCGAAAAAAAAATCAAAAATCAAACCAGAAAGCAGTCCAGCGAGGGACGGGACCTAGGCCCGGGCACCTGACTGGGCTGTCACTGCCCGCCAGCCACAATTAGTAAGCGGCAAGTGTCTGCCCAGCCACCTGCCTGCCCAAGTAAGGCCGGGTCCAGGTAAGGCCTGGAAGAGATCGGCTGGAGGAACCCGACCCCAACCGAGGTACGTCACCTTGGGATCCCGCCTCCACGACAACCGCTGAGTTACATCTCTGCCTGCCTACCTACCAACCCGGAAGACCAACCTCGCATCGCCTCCGAGTACCCAAACCGAACAGACGCATGATTCATCTCCCATCGTTCGCGATCGAACTTTTGTCTTTTGTTCTATCGTCTTCGACATTCCTGCGGTAGCGGCAGTCGCAAGTGTTTGGTATTCGCGCTACCCATCGCTTTGGATTGAACGACTCATGTTCTTCTTTGTCTCTATGCTTCGTTTCCGTCGGTATCACCCCATGTCACCTCTTCTCGTTCGCCGTCGACTGGAGCCTTGACAACAATGATCACAGGCTAGCATCCGAGAACATGGCCAAGTCGGAAATCTTCCTGCCTTTGCCACTCATCGATCATGTTCACACATGGCAGCGAGACGTTGGCAGATTGATCCGCACCAAACACGGGGGCTGAACCGCCTTCGTCGCTTCTATGCCTCAACTTGTTTCACACTCGCGAGTACACGTCGGCACTGCTTTCGAAATGGCTCCCAACGACCGAAACAATGCGACATCCCCTCATCTGCTCCGAACTCCTTCATTACTTTCACTTCATATCACGAGAAGCCCTTTCGATATTTTGTTTATACCGATCTCGCTTGCAATCGAGGGATATGCTCCATCTTTTGTTTTTGTCGTTTCCATCCACTCTCACGTCGTCTTGAAGCATGGCGTTGCAACAATCTGTCGACGACCTTATCGATATTCCTCAGCCGGACGGATGCAGTCTGCACGCTTCGTGGTCCGACCTGCGCCACACATGGTTGGATGGTAGTCATGACGGTCTACCTCTCGAATTCGAGGTCTTTGCGCAGGACACGCTCCGGACGGCCGTTGTCGAGAACTAGTTCAAAGCGATGCCCACAGAGACACTCGAATGCTATGAACCAGACACAAAGATTGTGTGGCGCCTCCACCCATCACGCGGAAGGTCATCATCATACTTGCTATGCTCCTGGGGTGTTGTAGTCTCAACACTTGTTTCAGCCAACTGGCCGTACAGCATATCCGGAGTGCACGAAAGGCACACGGCGGATTGACTCGACAATATCTCTTGGACGCGTTGCTGAAATAACGAAGACGCCGATCCAGCACCACGGGCCTGACAGTGGTGCGATTTGTCGCCAATAAATGTGAGCTGCCCTTGTTTCATTCCCTCAAGTTCCAATCTAGGGGGTTTGTGACACACCTCTATCCGGCTCATATACTAACAATCAACAGTTGCCCCTCCACGTCACCAGCACCACGCCCCCTCCGCGCGGCAACGTGGAAATGGAGACCACTGGAAATTAGCCCTCGAAGCCAACGATGCGGCGGGAGGAGCCTACGATGACCACGGTCTCAAAAGCGGCGTTTGGCAGCATATCTCTCGAAGCAGGTTGTAGCCCACGGACACTGACACCCGGTACGACTACATCCTTGATCAAAATCTTGAACAGGGCAGCGGTCAAAGCCTCGTCAGCCTCACAGGCTCTGACACCAACGAACATGACACCTCCAACACCAGTCCTGAGCAAGCTACCAGTCGACGCAGAACCGGAGCCTTCACCACCGGTATCCGGGGCGACCACGCCCTTTAGATCAACTTCCAGCTGTCCAGCACTGGCAAGGTCAAGAAGTGGAACAGAAAAGCTTCAAGTGGCCCGCTCTAAGGACGGCAAGTCCAGTTTTCAAGGCCGCAACACAACTCCCACCACCGCTCTTCCTTCCTCACAGTCTCCGTGTTTCTACCACAACCGCTTCGACGATGCCGTCAACATCGACAAAGCCCTCGAGGAGATCAAGAACGACGACTGCATGTCTCACTTCAGACTTGTCCAGACCACCACGGGCGTCCAGGATATCAAGAAAAGAGAAAAGGAACCTGGGGAAGATGTACAGGGATTGATGGATTTGCACGAGAGAGCTTGATTGAAGCAAAAGCCCGGACAAGAGGTGCCTTGGAGCTCGCCATCTTCATCCCCTCTCAAGTCATTCCATTTATACCACTCCACTACGAGAATATGGAGGCTCACTCGTCAACTTTGGCTGCCTTTTTCGTTTTGGAGGGTCTCGATTAGTCTTCATGATTTATTCAAACGAGACGAAGTCAGCAGGGTATGAATGCCGTCATGTTCGCCGTCTCACTGCAATCACCACTTAATTACATGCAACTCTCGATTCCATTCCGCCCCCGCTACTGGAACCTTGATTATCTACAGTATCCTGCCAATTACCAGGCGTTTCATCATCGTGCACAGTCACAGATCACAGAACTTACACTCGCTTACTGGCGAGACATGTCAGGCTTGCACGACGAAGCTTTTCTACCAGTGCCAGCAAAACCGTCTCTAGCAGTCGAATGATGTTCGAGCATCAACTCCCTGGGCTTCTCGAACGTTCACACACCGAAGACACAACCTTCAATGTACACACCCACATCGACGTTGCCCGAGTTCTATATACGGATTTGAACAAAGCCAGCGCCGCCAACATCACATCAATGCATCCTGAAGCCATGGGAAGCTCTCTGGGCAACAGGCGGCAAGAGTCGGACGACAAGGCCTTTGTGGCTTCGGAGTCGACACGAGATGGGTCAAGAGTGCGGATTACCGTCCTATCGTTGATGACCTTGACATTAACGCAAAATTGCAGCGACTCACGAATGGCCGGACCGGGTTGGTTGACAGGACCACCCTCGGAGATCCCGCCCGAGAGTCCCATACACTGTGGCAATAGCCAGCTTCGTGCTGCTTGTCGAGGATATCCTCTCGCGACCTTGCGATGAAGGCCACCGGAGCTTGCTCTCCTACCGCAAGCCAAGTCAATCTCTCTTCCAATACGACTGCCTGTACTTTGAAAGTGACGTTGCCCACTTGGAGGTTGGAACGCTGCTACAGTGGACTTCTGGCGGTACGTGAATCTTCGAAATTGCGATCAGGTTGGTAAGTTCCCAGCTCTTCGAATCCGCCAAGTCCCAGTTAACCAAGTCTTGCATGTCAGATGGCAACGGCCAGAGAAACACATGCTGACGACTAAATACCGATCCCGATTGCCTTTGGCAGCTTCATCGCAGAGACAGACTTGGTACCTACAACCGTCAATGCTTCAACTCATCGAACGCGTAGCTGTCAAGAACTATGTGCGCCGTTGTAGTCAAGCATGCTGGCGTCTCTCTGCTACTCGTTCACCGGCCCCATCCCATCTCCCTGGGGAGCGCAGATGCCAGAACCGTTGTGTTGAACAGATTGTCCGTCGACAAGAGGTTACGGCGCTGTGCGCTCGAGATCAGAAGATCAGACAGAATAAGCATGGCCATACCGATGAACGTAACAAACGGCTTGCAGGGACACGGCGGGCCTAGCTCATTCAGATCGGCGCTCTGGACGGCCTTGCACACTTATCTCACATGAACCTTGTCGTGTCAGAAAGGCAAATGCGTCATGAGTATGTGATGGTTGTCAGTGATTGCTAAGAGGCCCTTCGGGGGGAAGTGCAAAACACTGCCGGGCAACTCAACTGCTCCAAGATGCTCTGCGAAGTACGTTCCAGCGAAAGCCATTTCAGATTCTGTTGCTAACTGAGGTCAAGGGCCGGCGCAGCAGCGGTAGGCATCACAATCCGGCCTTCGGAATAACACTGGAAGGGCGATCACTCCATGATCACGGCGATTCGAAGATTGGCGACTGCGGCCGAGCGGACTGGCGATTGTGCCTCAGGGTGGTGAGACCAGCCATCTCGCCCGGAATCACCTCACCGCGTCAGGATATTCGACTTTCTTCCGGCTGAAAGATGCGATAAACCTGAGCAAGTGGGCATACGAATGGAGGTTGAGCCTTCAAATGAAGCTGGGACTTGGATCATCACGCGATTTACGTGCGAACTTGCCCATGTTCACGAGATATTATTAAAGAAGTACTGTTGAAATTAGTGGACGGGAAAGTCTTGCAATAACGGCAGGGAGAGCATAGAATCAATTTCTCTTCAGGCAGTTGTGGCTTGTGGGCCGTCACCGGAACCTCTCTTCTTTTACCATTTCCATAATCATGATCCAAACACCGGTCTCCGCGGTCCACCTCGGTGGGAGAAGCATTGCTCTACCCACCGTCGGACGTACGATCCCAACCCAACGCGCTGCAAGTGTCGCTGGCGGAGAATCTGAATCCCGCTTGAGCACCAGGTCCGCCACAATCCACGTCTCTGACGGTCTCAAGCTGATGCTTGGATGCCCAGCGTATTCAATTTGTATCATCATGGGAATCGGGCGAGAGCCGCTACGTTCTACGTGTTTTCCGGAGTTGCGTCGACTTGCCTCGGTTGGCTTTTAGATGAGTGTTTTTTCGATGGACTTCCCATGATGAATCTCGGATCACCTTCGAAGGGATGTTCCGCTCAGTAGCCGCAAGCGACCGATTCCGTCAAGTCTGGGCTGGAATTCGGTTGAGAAGATGTAAGACGGGCGGATGGTCTTCAATAAACCGGGTCTTGTGACCTTTGAACGGGAGAACAGCAGCCGGAAACCATGATTCTGGGCGAAAGCGCCGATTCGCTTCATGAGAGTTCACTTTGAATATTAGAATTTGAATCAATGACCAGGGTGATGCTGAATTTCCGTAATCGAGAGCTCGCTCAACCTCTATTATCTCTCAGAAACCTCTGAACATCTTTCGTTGTTGGCGTCACAGCACCCTGTGATACTCTACATTTACGAGACCTCCGTTTCTCAGTCCGCCTTTGCAAGCCAGGTCGCTTGGTCTTGACGACATTTGAGCCAGCACATTTCCAAATGCTTCGCTCGACGCACGGTACGAGGCTGAAGAACCGTTCAGATGATATACTTGAGGTCGTGGTTGTCATTAACACCGCTCATGTAGACATTCTGGTCAAGAAGAACGCAAAACTGAGCCTCGGTATTGAGCTACTCATCAACGCCGAAGTCAGTGCTTCAGTATCCGGCGATATTTCCATCATGTCGTTCCACGCTTCGAGTCTTCAGCTCACACGTGGAGTCCGTCGAGTCCTTGCCGGTGAGACGGTGTGACAAATGGGGAAACTTGGGCCTCGGGCCTGATTGTAACAGCAGTTGGCCTCCTGTCGGTGGTTTCATGTCAGTAAACACAGCTCAGGGCGTTGACGGCTTTGTTGCCGACTGCATTCATGACGCGGAGCACCTTCAATGTCATCATGCCACTCACCTTCTCTCTTCACTGCGAAAACTAGATTGCTGCCTTGGCGACTTGCCGCCTTCCCGCCTTCCCGGTAGTCCCATCAAGACGGAACGAGAGTCGGATGATGATCCTTCCAGGGAGACTACTCGCGCCAGACGAGCAACACCAAGACCTACTGCCTCGCAGTCGCATGTCAGAGTAGCGGGAGCGTGGTCCCATCAACCCATCTCTCCATCGTAGAGAGGAGGGTAGAGAACCGGAGAGCCGGAGGTTCCCGACGCGGTGGAGCTCAAGCCCCTGTCAAAACTCGAGTGCAACTAGAAGACTAGTCGTAATATGTCAATACAAAGTGCCCTTGACACCGAGAACGTGTTTGTGGAAGAATCGGGCTGCAGTTCTTGTAAACGAAATGCCACTCGGGCCAATTGTGCCACTGTGGAGAGGGTGATCGAGAATCGTGTCATAGCGGGCAGGTTCTCGGTTTTGCAATCTCATCAGGTCGAGAAGTCCGGAGACGTATGCCGCCGGTGCGTCATGATCGACTTCAAAAAGTACAGGAACTGGTTCGCGCGGCACCCAGTCGGGAGCGACTTGCGCGCTGTCTGCTCTGCATCCCGTGCTTGGCGTCGACATCCGGCCTACCTCGCACCTATGAAAGCGGTTATAAAAGCCCAACGCCAACATCAGGACATTCAAGTCCACTCACTCTTCTCGTCTCCACTTCAACGGTAAGATCGCCGCCAGGAGCGAGGTCATCACGTTGCCAAAGAGGGAGCAGGAGAACCTCCAGTTGGTGGGGACCTCGAAGCAGTTATGGCCTCGGGGGCGTCAAACTGAAGATCGTACGCAGACTCCCAAGTTCGCTCTTGGTCGGGACGACCACCGAACACCAGTGGGTACGGGCCCTCACGAAGGTTAGTCTGCTGATGTCGTGCTTTATCACGTTGTCGGCCTCAGAGATGGTCTCATTGTCGAAATCGTCGACTGGGCATGGAAGGTGTCGCACAGCTGCTGCTTGTTGTTGGCAATAGACTTGAAGAGCAGCTGCTGATATATAATGTGATGGAGTTGGGCGTATGTCTGCTTCGAAGCGATCTATTCTGCCGTCAGACACAAGAGTGAACGTTCCATTAAGTGGCACTGTTTCTGAAAAAGAAAAACTTACCTGTTTGCAATGCTGGATCTCTGGAAAGCAATATTGGTCATATGGAGGATGTAGTTGGCAGGAGATGGAAACGCTGAAGCTCAGTTCTTCCGTTGGCGTTTCGGGCGGCGATGAAGTCGGCAAGCCTCATCAGCTTTCTCACAAAACGTTCGTGTTCCCAGGCGACAGGAATGTGAACAAGGGCGCCGTCAGTGGGAGTATCGCCCTACTAGTTTCGCGGCTGGAGGAATGATGGCGAAGATGACGGATTGTTGCGTAATGAGGTCTCCCAATTTCCCAATCTAAAGAAACTCTGCACGTTGCTGGATCACCATAATTGCGCAAAAGAGGAGACACCTTTTTCATGGCACTCAGCTTCATCAGTGCCGCTGTGGACCTCTTTCATTTCTGCATACAAGCTTCTCTCGATTCCGCTTCCACCTTGCTATCGGCTTTCCGTCGCTGTAAGCGTCGTCTCGAGGAAAGGACTAGAAAGTAGGGTAAACAGTTAGCGACGGACACCCTGTATGATTCATGACTTTGAAGAACGGTGCGGAGTGCGAATGGTTCTCACCTAGTGGCCGCGTCCTGATCTATATCCCGTGTCGTCGCTCGTTTCCCCCGGTTCATTCCTCCGAGTCACGCTCCGGTCGGGTAATCACGCCGCAATCTCTGTCGAGATCTCCGCCGCCACGTCCTTGGGGGTGCGGCCGTAGGCATTGACGGTCTCTGTCGCGACGGACTCGTAGACGGGCAGGCGTTCGTCCAGCAGCGCCTTGATGTGGGACCGGACGTTACCGAGGAGCAGCGGGCTCGAGGTGCCGAGGCTGCTGCGCTTGACGGCCTCAGACAGCCGGACACGGAGAAAGACGACACGATGGTGTTCGACCGAGGTACGAGTGTCGGGATCGAGCACGGCGCCGCTTCCGAGTGACAGAACGCCGTCGTGATTGGTCAGGGCGCTGGCGACTGCGGCCTTCTCGAAACCCAACCCCCGCGGCCGCCGCATCACCACCGACGGGCCCGCGGGGCACCGTGGTGCTGCAAGCCGGACTGGCCCGGTCCCGACTGGCACGCTGGTTGGGTTCGGGTGGGTTTGGGCGAGTGTGGCTAGCCCACGACGCCCGGCTCGGGCAGACCGTCGCCCTCAACGCCTTGCAAGTCCGTGACGCCAACACCGAGGAGTGGATACGTCGTAGGGAGCAACCGCCGGCGGCCAAGGGACGACAAGAACCAAGCTTGCGTATTGTTGGAGTCTGCAGGAGAGTCAAGCTCGGCAGACGGGGCTTCAAGGGTGCAGCCCGAGCCCAGCGGCTTCTCCGGGGCCTGCCCCATGAGTTCCAGCCACCGGTCGCCGCCGACAACTAGAGCCTCTCGGGCGATGTTCAGCCCTCGGACGACCTCGCAATCATGAAAGTCGGGCCCTCCGGATCGGCCACCGTCGCCGGTTTGCTGCTTGCGTCTTCGCGCGGCCGCTGGCCTTTGGCGAAAACTGAAGGCTGCTCTGGCACAACGATTGCACTGCGGCAGGAACCATCAAACTTGCCAATTTTGTCAATCCACCAGATGCGGCGCCGGAGCGACGATCTACAGATCGGGCTGCGGGGTGGTGGGAGCCAGAGTCGTGTCAGCCGGGGCCGCGTCCGGTGTAGTGGGAGCCGGGGGTGCGGCGGCCAGTTGCACCTGTTCGCCCGCCTCCATCACATACAGCGCGGCGTGCGCCTCGCGATATCCGAAGCGGTTTCCTCCAAAGCCGACCGTCTCGTTTTGTCTTCTAAGACAATGAAGTAGTAGACTGTTCCGCGCCGTGCTCAAGTACGGGAGCAGACGCCAGCCCCGTTCCCTTACGTCACGAGCTGCAGAGACATCAGCGCTGGGACTTGATTTGAGAGACATGAACCTGAGTATCATACCTGTAGGTGTTCTTAACACAGCCATGCCACTATTCGGCCATTGCAACTTCAGGCAAGCGTGCAATCTCTTCAGAACTCGAACTTCCAATCGACGTTCGACAAGTTCGTGTATCGGAATGCGTTTGACTGATTCATCGTAGTCCAATTCGTGAAGGGCAGTTGTGAGTCGACCTCCAAGAATCGTCGGGATGCTTGAAGCGGGTTATGCACGAGCGGTGCAATCCAACAAGTTATCGAGAAACGAATCTTTCTGTTGATAAAGATGATCACGAATACCGAGATGCCGCGTGCACCATTCCGCTCGGCCGCTCTCTTGGCTCCTTCGTCGAGTGAGGAGCCGTGTCGTGTTTGGATGAATCTGGGCCAGACCGACATATAGCGCCGATGTTGACAGAGATCATTAGCAATCGTTAAACCATACCTCTCGGCTGTGAATAGAGGTATTTGCAGGGGTAAATCTGCGGGTTGATGGCGGGAAAGTCGGCTGATATCGTAACCCAGAAAAAACTGACCGACACGCAGTGTGGTCGGAGAACATGTTGATCAGGCTGGCGGTGAGCTGGTCTCGATCGAGAAGCCAGCTAGTCACACTCGTGTTGTCATATTGGACATCTACATGAAGAGAATTAGTCATTGCGTGTCTGATGCAGAGGTTCCGGTACATAAGCAGGGCTTCACTGACATGGCAGATCGAGCTCAAACCGAGGAACAGGACTCAGATCTGTATGGAGTCGTGGGGCTGTAAGGAAGTGGAAACCCAGACTGCGAGATGGTGCAAGTAGAGCAACCCATCTTCCGTCACCGTTGCGACCATCTCGGGAACTCCTCTGCGGCGGTGGGCATTGGCATCGGAATCGACACGGGTACCGGAGGTCCACGATGATGTCGCGAACATGACCAAGGCAGACAGGGTGGGCGGGGATGCACCGTGGGCGCCAAATTGTATTCGGTGCCCGTAGATCAGGCAGCCAGAGTCTCGGAATTTCGGACCGATCTTGGACGGATGCTTGTCCGGAGCATGTGGGATGCTGCGAATGTGGCCAAGTCGCCCGAACAGTCGGAGATAGCTTGACGGATGGTAGCTTCGCGGAGGATAGACTGAAATACGTCACCGCAAAGAAGCGGTACTGTTGTTGTCGATCTTTTTCTGTGTCGCTTTTTCTCTGTTGGGGGCCTGATGGTGCAAGCAAAGCGGTCTTTGTAGACGCCTCTGAAAGAGAAGTTCCATGAGGCTGAAGTTGGCTTGATCTGACCGGTGTCGCTGTCTTTCTTGTCTCTGTCGCGGGTCTGATGGTGCAAGTAAAGCGGTCTTTGTAGACGCCTCTAAAAGAGACGTCCCATGAGGCTAGACTTGGTTTGCAATTGGTTTGGTGAAGACGTCCCATGAGGCTGGAGTTGGTTTGATCAGACCCTTTGCGTAGCTCTATCGACCGCATCCATGGTCTGCTGCTAGAGGTATTTGCTTCGTTTTTTCTGTTTTGGTTTTGGTTTGGTTTTGTTTTGGGTTGGAAAGTGGATGAACTGGCCAGATGTTGTTATGTTGAAGTTGGAAAGGAAAAACTAGCGACTGGAGGCTGGGGACTAGCTGGTGTAGGTACTAAACGGAAACCGCGGTAGGTTATGGAAACGAATTTGGCATTTGCGACTTCACCCTCGCAGGCAGGCAGGAAGATGACCAGTCCTTGCCTCCGATTCGCCGGCAAATTCAAGGTCCGGTGCGCTGTGTCCAGTTCCAAGTTGGATTTCCCCGTAAATTGCCGCAGATTCCCTGTGTGATGCTGTCGGGCCAAATAAATAAGGCAGTTGCGGAAATGAGGATACCTTCCATACTTCGTCACAGTGCACATCCAGAGCCGACAAAGGTCGTGGTGCGGCCTAACAGCCAGACCTGTGTTGATTGGCTGTTATTACTCCGCACCCAAAGGAAGTAAGGTACTGTGGCCTTTCCGAGGTTCCTCCGCGACGACAAATCGGAAAATGCCCGGTAGGTAGGCACGAGCCGCAATTCTCCCCGTCCATCGGTGCCTGCGTGTTACACAATAATTCAACTTTCCCCCCCTAAGGATGACAAAATTTAGTTAGTTTTCTCTTCCCCTCTGCCGGCCAAGACATCTTGGTCCAATCCCGCACCGATGGGTTCCGAAAGGCCAGGTCATTGAGGATCTCATTACGACAAGCCCATGGCATCGTCAACCTGACCCAACAGTCCGCATCCGCCCTCAAAGGCCCTCCGCTCGGTCGCACACTCAAATGCCGCCACCGACCGCATCGCGGCGCAGTCAATCCAGACAGCCTAGGCGAGCATAGAGAACCGATCCGCAGACGAAGTCGCCGCTGGTACTCTGCCAGACGTCCCTTTCTTTCTCAGCGCGCGCAATGAGCCGAACCGACACTCCATCCTTGACGGCCGAATCCTACGCTACATCTACGGCTCTGCCAGCTATAGCTAGAACGTTGCTCGCAAGCAGTACCTTCGCTTCCACTTCGGCGTCAACGTTGTTGCCTTCAAACGAGCCTCGCACGCTCTCAACTGCTTCTGTGACGGAATACTCCTTGTCTTTAACGAAACCTTTGCCATTGCTTCTCAAACACGCCAATGTTGCCTCGGCCACGCCGCCGCTCGGCTTCCTCGCCGCTATCTTCAAGCTGAGTAAGATCACCCCAGCGACCTTCACCCGTACCTTCGACCGTCCGCTTGGGTCTGATCTTGAAGCTGACCACACCGTTTTGCAGCCGATAAGAGCCCTAGAGACCACTCCGACGATCCCGATCCTTGTACCGATGCAGACGCCGAAGATGGAGGCGAGGAAAATCCCACACCCGCCCCGCATAATCTTCGCCACGAAGAGGGCGGCGATGTTGATGTCGGTGTTGACGCTGCGTATCGAAATGAAAAAGAGCTCTCGCCCGGACCAACGTTTCGTCGCCGCGAAGACGGCGATGGCGAAGAGACTGGTGCCGATACCAATATAAAACAGGGAAAAGAACAAGGACGCTTGGTTCATGACCAGGCCTCTGTGGCCAGACCCTCTACCTTCACGTCCATATTCACCACAGCTCGTCGCGCTGCTTTGAAACACCTACGAAGCACTTCCAGGCTTTTCAACCAGCTTCGCCGGGTTAGTCCGTGTTTGACTCCAGCGCCGGCCGCGAAGACAGCCCAGCCGCAATCACGCAGCCGAAGCGTCCTCGCCAGTCATCAACTGAGGCAGTACCCGGAGTCCAGGTGTTGTCGGTTTTCGAGGGGAACCTAGCCCACCTGCAAAGGAACCCTGGCAGCAATCCAAGTGAAAACGTCATGCCTGAAGAAACGCCCCAGCCATCCGCCGGCCCAGCTACTCCCACTCTCAAGGCGGTTCCCTCTCTGCTCTATGGCCTCCCGGACGATTTCGGCGACCTGCTTGGGAGAATCTTCGACCTTCCTTCGTCTCCTTCTCTCCGAAGGCGACCGCCAAATCGACGCAATCGGACCCGAAGAGATCATCCGCAACTTTCCGACTCTTGCTGACATTCGCACCAAATTCCTCAACTGTACGCAGTGGGGTGACTGAAAGGTGAACATGCTGCCGGGCTGCCTGGCCTATTAGGGAATCCTTTACGAAGTCACTAACAGCCTTTGTAGTGTTGCAAGTTTGACTTAATCGCATATTGCCTCCCCATACCACAGTCCAAGGAAAGGAGCGACAGGTCCTGGAATGGATCTACGATGAAGATTATCTTGTCGCGTCCGTCGCTCGGCGCCGGGTAAGCCAGTCGCCCTCCCCCAACAGAGTCTTTTGTTTCCCCTCCTGACCTTCGTACTAGTGTCACCTCAAGAGGGATGGTACTGATCGCGGTGCACACCCTTTCGCAAACACCTTTCTCATCACCTCGGGGATCCCATTCGGTCAACTCTACGAGCCCCGTCTCCACCGAAACTGGCCCTGGGTCCTGACATACGCAGATTCCTTCGTGCTCGGCTGCCCAGATGACCTCCTCGTCAGGATCCAATTTCGACCATCCCCAACTCACACGTTGTGTGGCTTAAGTCCCCGAGTACAGAGCTCTTCAACGCTTCAGGGTCTACTACCGCATCATCTGCGCCCTGTTCGACCACAAGACAACTCGGGCTTCGGTGATCTAGTGGGCGAGCATCTTGGAAGTGTTCTTCGACTTGATTACACTTTTCCTGTCGCACAAATTACGACGCGCAACCTGGTTGCGAGGTGGCAGGACACTCCTTGGTGGCAGCGAATACACCCATTGGTCGATGCTCAAACAGTTGCCAAGACGGACATGAGAGGCACCGTCTGGAAATTGGGACAGCCGGCATCACCACGCGACAAACAGCCAGCTCAACAAGATCAAGGTGCTTCATGGTCACATCCGCGTCTTGTTTGGCCCTCGAGCCCTGGTTGGACTTTTCCGGAAGCGTCTTGAACTGGCTCTTGGGAAGCCATCACTGCTGATGTATCTGGGCTCGGTGGATATCGTCGTTATTCACGCTGATATGGAACCCCTTTCGGCCAAGCTGGTCTGTCTTGATGTGTTGGGAAAACGCGTCTCCACCAGTCTCGAGATCATGATGTAAAGACCGCCTTTGCCAAATGCAGTTGTGTCCACGGTGTTCTTTGCCGCGAAGTGCGAGGCGATATCTGCCAAGACGGATGCCCTCGGACTCAAAAGATGTATCGCCCGCTGATCTCGAAAATCTCTTGCCTAGAGAAACAAGAAAGACCCGATCTGGCCCAGCGAACACAGAATTCGACGGCCACGACACAAAGGCGGGCTTGCTGCGTCCATTCACAGACGTCGATTCTCTTGTCGCCATCCTTCGAAGGCATACCGGTGGAAACCAGAAACAATTCGCGCGGTACTTGCAAGGTCTTGGCGACCGTGGAGTTCTGTGCCTTCGGCAAAGGAAATGGAAGGGCTGGCATCCTCAGTTGCCCACGGAGAAGGGACGCTGTGTCAATGATCTGGAACGGGTATTGGCAGTCAACTGGACATGGTGGCTCGAAGGCACTGCTGATCGGAGACTCCAGTGTTTGGGAGCGGCGTGTCTAAGAAACTTTGGTTGATGAGGTTGGCATTGGAGACGGCGAGGGCGGCGAGAATGTTGAGGGTGTGATGTTGAATGATTGCATGACGGGAACACAGAAGTCTGACGTCGCATTGGGAGAAATAGTTAGAGTCTGCGTCCGGGAGCCGATGGACTTCCGGTCTGGCGTGGTTTTCTCGGTCCCTCGGACTGGATGTTGGGCTTAGTTGAATGCCAAATATGAGGTCGATATACAAAGTGACCATCACCTTCTGTACGCTTCTAACCGTGCTCTCCAAACTTACCCCCTCTTTGGAATCGAATGAGACACCTCTTAAGACTGGCAACTCGTTCCATTTCGACTGCTGGCTTCACCGCTAATAGCGAAGCAAACATGCTTCGCCGGGGCACACCACGGGCAAAAAGAGAGTCCATTCTCAACATCAATGGACGAACGGGCTCCGCTCACGGTCAAATATGTGGCGAGGTTTGACAGCTGGCGAGACCATGGGTCATGTTGCAGTGACAAAGCAACTACAATGAAGTCAGGACCAACGATCACGATCCATGGACCATTGTCCACGTTGTCTAACCCCACGTCCTTTTGTAAGATCGTTGACATGTAGCAAAGACTCTACCTACCCAAGACAACTGCATCTTCGTCGCAAGCATTCTGTATCTTGTTTCCTAGAGACGATATTTGCGAAGACAACGAGTAAGCTACACTACCTTAGCCCGGAAAAATACAACCAAGCCCAAGACAAGGTACCTTATTATTGCGTTATGTGGAAAGTTACTCCTTGAGGTGTTGCATGGTATGAGTGTTTTTCTTTTGTCTTCGTAACTCGCGATGACTTCATACTTTTTTTTGTCGGGTGTTGTATAATGGAGTTTTCTTTGTTCTTTTTGGTAAATCGCGATGACCTCACTTTTTCCCCCACCATCGCGCCCCTCAAGCGTAGGTCACCTCAGCCAATCAAATAAGGCCGTGACTTACTTGACCTCCATCCACGCTCAAAAAGAACCGAAAGTGGACCCGTCAATCCCACGTGCCTGAGCTCTGATGTACCTCAGGGAAGGAGCCCGGCACCTAGGTAGGTACGATACCTATGGATACGGTACCCAAGGTAGCCCACCTCCACGTCCGCCTGCTTGCCTGCGAACGGAAATGGTTGTTGTCAGGAGATTTCATCCTGAAATCCTAGGTAATTGAGCCACGCTACAGAAAATATGACATCCAACGTGTCCACGGGTGCAGTGCGGTCCGGTTGGAGTCGCTGGCACTCATCTCGCTGGAATGATTCTGGCCGCGTGCCCACTAAGACTGCCCGACCTTGGCTTGCGAGGTACCCCGCATACACTGGATGAGACTGGCTGCCTGCGTGCAACAAAAGCCCCAGACAACTGCCATGTTTTCAATGAGATTTGCTTAGAAACAAGTACTCGTGCATTGAACTTATGCCGCAAGCATCATAATAACTCTTGCGGCCAAGAAAACTGCGCTACAAACGTCCAGCCTGCGTACGGTCTCGTTCCGTCGCGACGTTCCCCCATCCAATGGGTTGGATATCTGACGCGACCGACCGAGAGAGATGAGGCCAGGCGGCCGGAGGTTTTCCAATGGAGGCTGCCTCAGCCAAACACACTACCTCAGCTACGGGCAGTTGGTCAGCCGTGCATGATCCCACTTATCCACCTCGTCTTGAGGTAAGCCCATCGTGACCCAGGTCTGTGAACAACGCTCGAGATCATCATACGGATTAATCGTCGAAGATGACACCAAGCACGGGTGATATGGACCTGCATGGTTTCCAGTGCCATCTAACTCCATCCAATCCCATTGGATCCCATTAGATCCCATTAGATCCCAATCGAATCTCATCGAATCTCATTGAATCTCATCAAATCTCGTCGAATCTCATTAAATCTCATCACATTGGTTCAAGACAAAGAAAAAAGAATATATGTAAATAAGAGCACTGCGACGCGTGAGATGAGTGAGCTTTCCTCTGTGTTTCTCTGCCTCACAACCGTAATTTGCGAAGTTCAAAGTCACACGGAATGTGACTTGAACGCAATAATGGAATCTAGCGCACTTACAGCTCGACTGATACATCTCATTGAATATGAAGAAGCCGCAATTTGCTGCTCACTTCGACCTGATTGTTATGATTTCAGTGAGAATCTCACTCTATCCAGGGAACATGCATCCTGGAGTGACTCAGATCCATCAATACCATCATTATCAGTGCCGAAACATCTTCCTCACGAGCTGACATGCATGCGATCGGCTGCTTGGTGATTCTCATGCTACGGGGTAATGAAAGCCAACGGATAATTGATCTCATGGCAATGGCAGATGCAGCGACGCTGCTTCCGCCACCTCTCAACATCATCTTTATTGTGAGACTCGAATCAAAAACGTTCCATACAGCTCTATCGTCTCACAACAAAATACAGCTGTAATCAGATCATTTGAGTCTTCCCTCGGCGACTCTTTGCGTTCTGTTTATCTCCGGTCATCATTGACTGTAATTGTATCGTGATTCTTCGCCAGTCGCCGGTCCTCTCACTGGAAACGCTCTCTCATCAGCACTGGTGGAACCATGTCAATGTCCGTCACAGTTCATCTTGAGCTGAATTCCACATGCGCTTCGCCCTATATCTCGTCATCAATGCGTATTCTCGCCCCAGGGATCTATTAAGTACTCTGGACATAGCAAGAGTGACAGGAACGCAACAACTACTGCACATCAAAACTGGGACCGTGGTACTGAGCGCATGCAGCGGAGAAGGAAAAGTCTGCGTGCACCACTTCAGGTCAACATTTTACTGCAAATTTTCCTGATGTGAGAATCAAGTCAGAAAATGATCCCAGTTTGTATTAGAACCGGCACTCATCCGCAATACGCGGCAGTTAAAGGCCTTCAACTCTCTTACAGCTCACTCATGCGCGACGTTCAGAGCAGTTCTGACGTCAACGAACGCACTCATCTTCTTCTCGAGCGACTTTGAGTTATCCCGCCGCGAACATTGCCAAGCTTTGCGGGTTCCGTCCCGCTTCTGACCCAACCCCGGCTGAAAGGCGTCCATTCCATCGAGACTAAAGGCTTTCAAGCTCCCTCCGAAGCCATTGACCGATGAACTCATCAAGACTCACTTGGTTCATGCCGGGTCTAGTCCACCAACGTCAAGAGGTCGTTTCTCGTTTTTGAGGAAGCTGAGCTGCAGTTTGGAATAAGCTACTTCGGCGTGAGTATTTTTGCCGCCTTTTGAGTTCATATGAGATTTTAGGTTTGGGGCGGCATGCGCGAGTCATGCAGCTTTCTGGATTCGGACTTGTTCCACGATGACATTGGTCGATTGATCCCACCGCTTGGGCTTTAACAGGGATGTAGACTCTCCAAGTTCGGCCGATCAAAAGCCTGACGCCAGTTGAGCACTAGAAAACATTGCTTCTGCTTGCGATTCTCCGCCACTCGACTTAAAAAGAAAGTCGACGTGGCGCCGTTGAAGATGTGCCAAGATCGAGAAAGGTCAAGTGCTCAATCAGTAGAACCACTTGCCGTCTCCAACCCAACGATAACCCACTTAGAGCCGGTTGCAATAGCTTGCATTCGGTCGGGCGTGGTGGGTTCCTATCTGCAGGTTGTCCATTGGAGCTGGTCAAGTCATGAAGTCGGTCAGGTCTCAACTCGGCGCCATTCAGCCATGATGTCTCAGAGTCGGCTACATAACTGAGCCGAAGCAACGGACTGGTGTCGTTGCAAATGACTGTGCAGCTAGTACGTTAAACGCCTTCATCGCTGAATTGGTGCTTAGCTCGATCCCTAGCGACGCTTACACAGTGGCGAGGAACGTAGCAAATACACGGATAGAAGGGAGAACTATCCTCCTCCAGGAAGAAAACCAGATTCAGATGAGAAAGAACTTGGGGCCTGAGGCGACGTCATCTGCCACGTTTACGAGTGTCATTGGCGGAGGCGAGATCAGGTTTATGATCTCATTCACCCCCAAGTAGGGTTGAGACAGGGCCACAAACTAGCCACCTGAGAGTTCTTGTCTGGCCTGTCCGAGTTGGACCAGAAAGCCTCAATTACCCGCAAATGGATCAGCGGTTATTGATCAGTCTTGCTCATTATTCTAAGATTTCAAAGAGCTGCATCGAGAATTGCTCCCCAAACAAAGTGCCAGCCTAGATGTCAAAGCTCAGGTTGGCTTCCACAATGCTTTCCCAAATCTCAAATCCTTTGTGACGTTTCGCCCCCGTCTCGATGCGAATATCATGAAAATATCATGCTGAAGTTCCGAATCTGCGTTGGAATACATTTATTCAACTAGCGGTCAGGGCGAGCATGGAGAATGTGCGATGTGGCTGTGTTGAGTGGGTGAGCCGGACAAAAGCCGGTATTGGACCCATATTTCCCGAGGCGGGGCCGGCGACCACCGGGATGGGTTATATGCCCGGGAAGACGATCAGGGTATTCGAAGACCGGTACGAGTTGCTGTGGGTTGTGAGACTGTTGGATCATAATGCAGTCAATTGATTAGTGACCCCCCCATACGCGCATTGACTGTCAAGGCGGTTTGAGCCAACCTCTCGAAGCACAAATTCATAGCAGATTGAGACACATTTCCGGCCAGGTCACCGGCTTTGTCTTCTCTGCGGGAGACGCTCATCTAGCCGTCTAAAATCCTTTCCCGTCCTCAATTCGCAGCTTTCACCATGCGCCGTGCAAAACTCCGTGGGGTGCTAGCTGACCTGCGTTCATTATCTTTCCTGTTGTGTGCTCTACCGTGATCTTCAGTATGTCAAATCAACGTCGAGCTCTTGATGATGAACCACACTCGTCTTCGAATGCACCGTTATTGGTCTCCTTGAAGGTGCCGAGCCTGAAGCGTGAGTGAGCATTATGAGACCCTGGCAAGGCGTTTCGGCACCACATCGAGAATGGAGGACTTTGATAGAAGGTTCATGATATGTTGAGCAATTAAGAGGGAACCTTCCATTTTCGCGATGATACAAGTCTCATTTCACTAGGTTCCAAGATCACTACCTATTTCAATCTCAAATGAATAATTTACTTGGACGAGATTCGCATATTGTTTCCCGAAATCCAAGCTCCAATGGTGTCGAATGTGATTGCTTATATCCTCCGCAGCACAAAGGTTCACCACCCTTCGACATTGGAGTTTCATCGCCGCGTGTTGAAAGTTGGCAAAAGCCAAAGCCCGTCCACACGTTTCTGCTCTCATGCCCCAACCGGCTCATTCCCAGAGTAACTCACCACGAGCTCCTGGAGCCTTGAGGCCTTTTACGTGACGTCGTGAACAGTCTTCATGAGCTTTCAAAGACAGCGAGGTGAAATTTCCAGCGTCATCCTACTTGAATCTGCTACGGCTGCTACAACATCTGTGCGTTTTATAATCTGAAGTGCTAATCTGCTGTCTTAGAGAGGCGCAAAAGAGCTCCAGGACATGAATCTAGTATGCTGACCTTTTGCGGCTTTGAATAGGCTGGAGATATCTCGAATCCGAGCTCAGCTTGCCTGGAACTTCTGAAGAACACGAACGACTGAGCTTCGCGTGCAGGGAGTCTGTCGCCCGACTACACATCAGCAAACTCCACTTGCTTCTCTACCTATTTGTCTTGTTTATAGTAAAGATCTCCTAGTATGGAATCATAAACGTTGACTATGGACATTGCTGCATGAGAAGGAAAGCTTATCTCCTAAGCCATTATGTAGCGTCACATTTGGAGGGCTTGTTGGTTGTGGTAAGTCACGGTGTTTTGTCCTGGATCTCATAGTGTCTGACTTTCAGGGTAGAGAAGGGTATTGCGGTTGAGGATGACGCTCAAATTCAGACAGAGACCACAGTTTGGAGATTGGAACTCCGGTATCCCAACAACCGCAACGCCGAGCTGACATTCAGGTCCATACGGGTGAGGGTGAGTATCGGTGGACTGTCTACCGGCCGGCTTGAAGATTTATGCGGTGCGCGATGAATGGGAGATAGGCCGGTAATGGAAGTGAACACGGAAATCTTTTGCAGGGAGTTCTGGGAGGAAAACATCTTGCATTTGCTGCGAGTAACCGAAGATATTGTAGTTATGTATGAGAGATCTGGGTTTCGCGTGAAGAACTCGCGCAGATACGTTGAGCGGACGAGAAACTGCATCAACAAGCGGGTGTTTTCACTGAGCTCTACCGATCTCCGAGGATGCCGCCCATCTGCGATGGGTTACCTCCCCACTCCACCACGCCCGGTCGACTCTGTTGCTGTCGGCATTTTGTGTCATCACCATTGGCATGAAATGAGCGCAACCGACATCCGCTTCGCAAGTGAGCGATATCAAAAGTCTTGTTCAACCACATCTGAGCAATAGTTATATCTGAGTCCACAACTTCAATACGACGCGGAATTTGATGCGGGAATCCTGCATGTGTGTTGAGGCCAACAGGCTTGGACGCTTTTTCAGCCGCCCTGGGGAAGAATCATGCTTTGAGGCGGGGGGCAATGCCGCAATTCGACGTGCACCAGCTGGGTTGTCCCATGGCCCTGACTCACGCTTAACGACCCTGGCGATTCTAAATGCCCGCACGAGCGTAGTTTTGTGCAGTCTTAGAGGATAAATATTGTGTTTCTGTCGTGGTATTGGGGGGCGCGATGTGGTCGAAGTGCACGATGAAACAAGGTGATGATTGCGTGTCGGATTTTGCAGAGGAAAACAAAAACAGAAAAAAAAAAGGCAAGGCGCCTGAGGGGTAGGTGTCCTTTTCCGAGGTGGAGGATAATCTGGCCAGGCGTTGACGTCATTTCTTCTAACCCATCATTCAGAACCAATCGATAGGTATCGATAACGGACGATTAGTGGATGACCCGCTGTGGCTTCTATTGTCAGGCGCAATACACCGCTAGGACAAAAAAAAAAAAAAAAAAGCACGGGCCCTTGTACCCGGAGTTTGGTCCGGACCTAAAAACTTTTGAGCCGTTTTGCGCCTTGAAAGGGACCACCACAGCTCACGAGGTCCTGAGAGAGATCCCCAACCATCACCAGGCGCCATCTCCCAAGCTCTCCTACACAGAATGAAAGCATTTGCGACATGTGACAGGATCATATGAGAGAGAGGTTTGTGAAGTCACTGAAACACATGAGTTGGCCCCGAAATTACTTGCACCGTCCAATAGTGGCCGCGGGAACCCTCCAGTTGGCTTGGTGAAGTCGTGGGCATGCTGGCAGTTCGACCGTAGAGGAGTCAATCATCGGTTCGACCGGATTATTGAGCCGAGTGCGATAAGTTCGACGTTCCATTGGTTTCAATTATGTAAACTGCTCATGTGTTTCTTCTCTTAATTTATGACGATCAGGAAAGAAATGGTTGATGGAAAATCAACATTGGGTGTCCTGGCGCGAGCGTGCCCCTCAGAGGTGACGAAAGACTCCGGAACCCCAGAACCTGGAAATGACGTGGGTCTAGATCTCTTATCACTTCGGCCAGAGCCGAGATAAGCCATTGACCAATGGAAGTACCTCCTTAATGAGGCGGTCCCACCCACAAAATGGGCTTCAGTCACGCTTTGGACTTCAGTCACGCTGTGGACTTAAGTCACATATTGGACTTGAGTCACAAAATGAACTTTACTCATAAGACCTGCACGGACTTCGCACAATAGACGGGATCGTAGAAAGATCAGAAACTATGCCTTTTATTGGTAGACGACTAAGGATGCGAGGCGTGTTGGCATCTGGCTGCTTCTGCAGGAGGTGAAGGTGCTCCACGACGAGGACAACCGAGATGCGCATTTTGAGTAGGGCAACTCCGAGGATCTGCGATCTATCTAAGCCAACCACGCAAACCCTAGTTGGGAATGATGAGAAGTCGGAGGAGCCTTGATCCAAGTCCTAACTGTCACCTCTGCAGGATATAGGTTCACTCTGAGGTGTCCTAATGACCTCAGCTTGAACTCTTAGCCTCGTAAGATGTTGATGTGAGTATTCCGCGGTCGCCGAGTGCTCATGAGCTTTGCGTCTCCGGAGTGCATGTTTCGTTATCTCCAGATTTAAACCGCGAGGCCATGACCAAGTCTTCCTCGGGACTCAAGCCCCGTCCGTCCATCCATTGGGCTCAGCGACTCGATCGCGATTGGCAGTAACCTGGTCAGCTTACGGACGTGCAAGATTCCTGGCTACAAACAATTCGAAAACAACTCAGATGTGTGCAAGACCTTGAAGCCCCATCTGCTACGCGATGGTTCTTAACTTCCGCCACAGGGCAGTAAGATTAGCAACAGGTGGGTTCTTCTCTCATGAGAGGTTAGACACGAAAATCTCATGCAGCAGTAAGATGGGTGCTTAGTCGGAGGCTTTCATGGCTTTGCAATGAGGCTAATGCGGACCTCTCCTCGCGAATCTTGGCAGTGGGGATTGATTGATGACTTGCATCTCAAACGATCTCGCTGGCCACTCCAAGTGGTCGGAGCTGCGACCCGGGGCGAGAATTCGCAGCTTCATTTCAGGTCCGTTGCCGTCATCTCCGTTCCCGTCATCTGCGTTCCCGTCATCTCCGTTCCCATCACCTTCGTTCCCGGTGTCCACTACCTCTCATCAACTCGGCTCCGGGCGCCAATCGCGTATTCCCACCCAGCGCCAGCTACAGCCGTTTGTTGTGCTGGCTCAAATCGAATGCCCACGTCACCTTCCAACCTCATGTTACCCATATGCTTCCCGTCAGACCGCAGCTTATGCAGCGTTGCAGTTTGGTTCTGTCACCATTGACGTTGATCGAAGTTCAATGTCAAACGCGAGTACATGGCCGTCAGCAACGCCAAGCAGCAGCAATGAGACCCCAAATCAATCAGCCCAGGGCGAGTGCGAAGATAAAGCGGAGGGTTACAAGCTCCACGGAGCCGGGATTGAGCCCCGCCCATGACAATGAGATATCTCGTGTGACTGCAGCACACCCGAGTCCACAAGAGGCGCCGGCTCTCCGAGCCTTCTGGCGAGGTGATGAACACATTGCGAAAAGAAAGTTACCTCGGGCTGACGACGTTTGATGTGGAGTGATTGCAATCAGACAGCAGTCTCCCGCATGCATGAGTTCAAATACAACACGATCACAAATGGTACCGCCACACACAGCGGTTGAAAGTCGACATGGGGTTTCGCCGGCATTACCATCAATCGGAACTACCACGAAGTACTTCACAGCTTTTGACTTTCGGTTGAAAGAGGTAGATTCATCTACGTTGCTGCGTCGGAGGGTTGGAAAGAGGGCTAGTGGTCGGATGAGGTCTTGAGATATCCCATTAGGTGTGGCTGGAACCACGGCAGTTTATATGGGAGGCAGATGCAGCTCGAAGTAAGTCAAGAATTGTTCGAGCCTATGACGAGTTATGTGGTTGATAAAGCAAGAGAAAAGGCGAGAATGTTCGCTAGCTTGTTCTGAACTCCGGTCGTAGCCCACGAGGTAAGTCTGAGTGACAACGAAGTCGAAGTTCGACAGACTGAATGTGTTAAACGTACGCCATTTGGTTGATGTTTGTCTGATGGATGCCTCGGGAACTTTGAACGAGTCACCGTGTCTCCACTGGCTGGGATCAGGAGGCTCAAGGACCTAGCAGTGAGAGACATGAACCGCATGGGAAACAGCGATATTGTGCTTCAGCGAGAATACTCCCATTGACGATCTGCGGCGGAAGTAACAAATAGAAAAAGAGCCAGTTCTTTATCGGGATGTCAATGCCTGAAAGATGGCCGCAAGGCAGGGTCAAGGACTCAAGGGCGAGGCAAACACCTGTTTCGACACGCAGGTGCTTATGCCCAACCAGAACCGAAGGCTTCATTCACTAGGTATTGCGAAATCCGGAGATCCATTTAGCCAATAACAGTCCAGGATTGAGCGCATCTCAGGGACCTGCAGGGCAACGGATTGAAGCGTCAGTAAAGACGAAATCCAGACGAAGAGTGACAGTAGCCATGACTTCAAACAAATCATATGCAACCAGCCCCGGGATTCTTTTGCGGGGCTGTGAGGTCAGATCAACGTAGCTGATGGACTGGAGCTGTGCCTGACGAGCACTCTCTGGGACAGAAAAAGTGAGGTCATCGCGAGTTACGAAAAAAAAAGAAAAAAAAAGACTCGTATTTCTGGGACAGTGGACATGGATTTGGTGAGGTACCTGTTGTCCGACGTCCACGGGTCAATCATGCATCGCCCCGCCAGAGACTCAGATGTGGCTGAGCTGCAGAAGGAACGAGGCTGAATGCTTGGTTGGACCTGCGGCTCGAACACCTCATGCCGAGCTTCAGCCTTTCGACCAACTGTGGCATATTCGGCAGAACCCCGGGCGGCGTAAGACCGCGGTGTGAGGCACAGGCTCCACCTCCACTACACTGCCGCTGGTGCGCGCGCTCCCAATGGGGCTAGAACCTTCCCTACTACATGCCGATACATCGTCATTCAGTTGGCACACGTTCGTACGACCCTTGGTGATACTTACAACAACACCGGCAGATGAGGTACACACCGCAACAACAGTCCGTCTGCTGCCGCCTACAAGACGATGCAGGAAAGCACAATCGACAAGCAGTGCGCCGCGAGAACGAAAACTCCCTTGAGAGCTGAACCGCACCGCGACTGACATCTGTTGGTTCGTTCTTCTGGTGCTCCCAGATGAATCAGCCGCCATATGGGTATTCCAATGACTAGAATGATGGCAATGTCTACAACTGGTCTCTTGTGACTCTTTCGATATCATTTCTTCCACGACTCTCAATGTTCTCCGAGGGCACATTACACCGTGGAGCAGCATCGGATCGGGGCGAGCAATACATCCTGACGTACACAAGCGGTCTTGAGGCCTGTCTCGCCGATCAAGGACATCAATTGGGAGCTCGTCAAAAGCGGCTTCCTACTAGATGCAGTGAAGGACGAACAGCATCGAGGTAGGCGACCCGAGCGAGTCGTGGAGAAGAAGGCAGACGGGGAGGTGATCAGAGCAGCTGACACAGGCAAGGACTTGGCCGACAAAAAGATACGTAGGAGTTCGTATGAGACCCATGGCTGGAAGCCTCGCGAGAAAAGACGAGCGACACGTCGCTCTACCGAGCACCCGAGAGCGCATGCCCAAAAGACGCACGAGAAGGATCATAACAGAATCGAGAGGACGGGAAGGCGGCCAGAATGGTGCCTAAGAGCGCAGACAGGAAGATGCAGAAGCTTCGGTGGAAACGAAGACGGGCCTAAGACCAGTCGCCGAGCTGGCCCGAGAAGAGCACCAACTCTTATGAGTTCCTCAAAAGGTCTATTCGATGCACGAGAAGCTCAGCGATAGCAATCAAGGTCGAAATGACGGCTATCACCAAGTCGCGCTGGTCAGTCTTTCGACGATGTCGTTCCCAATGCTGCTAGCAACGAAACTGACGACTACGGTACAGAGGGTTCTCGGGTTCACCTGAATACCACCAGCTATGGGACTACGACGATGGCAGTGCGGTTCGGGCCCATCCTTCTCCCTCGTCAGACACGACCCCTACATCGCTAGGAGGACTGAGCAGCCATCTACGGCTTGCTTCCGAGTGATCTACATGATCCATCCGAACCGACAGTCCCACGGACCTGCATTCATACTCGATCCCGATTCTGCTTTTGAGGTTGTATCGCCGTTCGGCTGGCTGAAGGCCTCCCATGACAATGTCGGGGTTGAGTCAAGAGACGTTAGGAGGCATTCCAATTCAACAAGAATGTCCGTGTTGGAGTTACGGCATGCCTAGAGAAAGCCTTTGCGGCAGAGAAGCATTCACCAACATTACCATCGTCGCCGTTTGCCGACAAATCTCTCGTTGCCGTTTGTCGACAAACGAAGACCTCTCGTCGCCGTTTTTTGACAAACAGAGACCTTTCCAAACGGAGCCTATTTCCCCCGCACGACAGAGCCATCAGTGTTCCTCAGAAAGACAAACGACGATACCGACTGCAGCTCTTCAATCCGAGAGTCCGAGTTCGCCGAGTCTCCGGCATTGAGTGGAGGTGATGCGGTAGAATCCGCCACCACCGCGTTGCCAACGGCAGCACGTCTCCTATGACCGCGAACCTGGACGCTGGGCTCCAGATTCTGGTCAATCTCGACCCACTGGACTGAAACGCTCTCGGCTCAATACTCCGACTGAACCTTGGGTTGTGTTGAAGATACCCAGGGGCGGGATGGGTCCTCCTTGGTTGTATGGTCAAAATCAGGCAGCGCAGAACGGCGAGAACGGAGGAAGGAGCAGTGGCCAATGGACATGGATTCCAGTCAGCAATATAGTGCAACGGCTGGTTCACACTGCTGGAGATCCTAATTCCTTACCAGTCAGCCATCGGGCATGCTCAGTCTCCCTGAAGAAAAACGAAGGAAGGCCTGCCGTGAGGGAAACTGGAAGCGTCCATGGATTCGTTCGAGTGGTCCCTTCTACCTAGCGGACACTTTCTCTTTAATAAGGGTGCTGGCTGCATTGTATTGCGCAGAGACATCACTTGTTCTGCCTGTTGGACGATCCTGGAACTTGGCTATTAGTGTGTGCGAACTTGCAGTAATCACGTTTGGATGTGTACTCGGAGAGCGAGAGTTCAAGAAGAGGTTCCAAGCGCAGTTGTCACATTGACTGTTGTGCTGTTTGGTTCTGGGGTCCGCCAGCATCCTTATCCTCTCGGGAGACTTGACCAGGCCACGTTAGCGCACGAATGATGTCTTGAAATCTAGTCACTGGTTATGATAGAAGTTGAAGGGACCCTGCCGATCGAACGATACGACATGAATGGGTTTTTGGTCGGTCTAATTGAACGAGTGCCACGATCTCCGTGGAGATTGGGCCAAGTCCTGCTCTCAATATCACTGGCAATGATGAACCAACTAATCTGATGTCAGAACCGTTCTTCGCTTCGACCAAGGATCGACATCGAGTTTCAGAGCCTGGGTTAGTCTCGTATCCTGGATGTCGAATCGCAGGGTCTGTCAAGTTTTGTTCCATGTGTAAACGTATATTCCCGACTTCACGCCTTGATTCGTTCCGCAGAGAGAAAAAGATCCCCCCACACACGTCAGCATGCTATACAGGGTGAGCGGGCTCTGCGGCATCGAGCTACGAAAGCTGGTCGGGCACTTGACTGCTGCTAAGATCCTCACCCTTCTTGCGGAGCGACGCCCGTTTCTCCTAAACTGCTGTACTTGATTTGAAAGCCTCCTCGAGAATTTCTTCACTGCCGACAAGTTATAAGCAGCAGATGGTCTCGTTTTTGGCATGATCTACGGCGATGATGTCGATTCGCTCGTTGGATGAGGGTATGTCGTTGCGGCGGTCATCGAGAGAAGCGACTCACTTATCATTGGCTTTGAACGTGGCCATGCTGTTGCTTCACATGAACATGCGAAGATACATTGACAAACGTAGATGCCGACTTGCTGGACAGATCGTGGTTCGTTATGGTATTTTCAACTGACTTCATATGGTAGGAGATTCTTGTGACATCTCAGCGTCAACGTAAGCTTGCGCATCGTCCATCAGCAGAACATTGCTATGTACTGCAAAAGTCGTCTTGATATCACAACCTGAGGAGAAGCCCAAACTTGCCCCAGATAATACGAAGCGGATGATAAGACGAACTACTGATGTCTCGAGAAGTCCAAACTTAGGGGCGTAAAAGCTACCAACCCATCACAAAGGAGTTAACAATCAATAAGATTAATGAATGGAAGTGTTTAATATCTATCAAACGAGAAACTCTTCGGTTTCCAAGGACGCAAGATGGCGGGATGACATTCACACCTCGGGCGCCTCCCTCATGTGGGACGAGCCGGCCGGATCCACGAAACTCTTCGGGTTTTCTTATTCTACAACTCACCTCTTCTTGTTCTGGCTACTGCTTGTTTTAACTGAGTTCTTTTCCCCATGTTACCAAACTATTTGAAGATGTATATAACGCCGGTTGTATACAAGTCGATTGCCAGCTTTACACAAAGCTTACATCTCTCCCGTTCAGTCTCAGGTGGGATCGCGTAAAACCACTGTCACAACCCTCTTTCATTATGATGGGATGCCTGAGAGGAATCGGCAACTCATACGCATATTTCTTATGCCTAGTTACGATGGAACTGCCGTGAGACACAAAACCGGCTGCATAGACACGCGGCTATCGAAATCCATATACAGTATCGAAATCCATATACAGTAAGGGAGTTATCTTCAGAGTTCTTTATGTAAACAAGCATAATATTCTCAGTTTGTCAAGAGAAGAACTCGCACGATTGATAGACCATTAAAGGACGCCGACGACGCAGAAGATATAAATAATGCGGGCGGCACAAGAAGCAGTTGAAGGGAGTAGATGAAGCAGATGAAGCAGTGGACTTGAACGACTTTTGGTGACTCGAAACATCTCTGAGCGGCTCACAGTGACCGGAAGCGCTGGAAAGGGCTCATGGAGATTCGAAGGACTCGTAGGAAGTTGAAGGATTGATGGTGCCTCGAAGGGACTTGAAGGATTTGAGAGACCGTGAGGAGATTCACCAGGACGCTCGTTAGCTCATTAAGTGAACGTGTCGAGGCAAAGATGGCAGTCTCATAGGGCTCTTGCAGACTGTTTTTTGGAGCTCCGATGTACTAGACATCTTTCACGGAGAACGGGGTTAATGCCCACAAGAAAGACCCTCGTCAACTCATCTGAAAGGCTAGAAAAGGCGGTCGAACATGAGTCGTCGAAATCAGATACCAACTTTGAGCTGTTGCTCGAACTACACGAGGAAAAGGCTTACAATGAAATTCAAGGATTAAGTCGAGGGCAGCGAACGAGACCAAAGATGCCCCGAAAGATTCCCAAGAACCGAATCTTGCCGTTGGTGGTGAGAAGAGCTTGCTTCCTGGATGAAAACAAGGCGCACGTCACCGTGAGAAGTTACGCTTTACTTGATTCATTACGCAATCTGTCTTCTTTTATTGCCCACCGACACCATCCTCCATGCAAAGAAGTTTCTTGATTTTGAAGTCTCTTGGTTCTCGAATGTCGCCATTGACAAGCGGTCCGTCGACTTCATACCCACCCCAGATCTTTCGCATCATGTACTCACTAGGGTGCCATGGTAGGCAATACGAAGCAACCTCCTTCACTGCTTTTAAAAAAGATAAATTCCAGACTTCGTTGCACGTTCTTGTCAAAACGAAGCAAATCGAGGCGAAGGATACTTTCATAGGGCCCCTATACAAGTGGAAACGAAAGTCACCGAAGCTCCGCGACTCCTCATTGTCTGTATTCTCCCGCCCTACTTCCCAGATGCAACCCACACTACGATTTTGAACACTCTCAGGGGCTGATTGGTCGTTAGAGCTAGATATGTTGAGACGAAGCTTGATCACGCCACTAAGAGCTGAGATTATAAGCCAGAACGTATTCTGTTCTTCGTCGCGACCGAAAATAACTACCAAGGCACACTTCTTGGTCAATATGAACATGCCAGACTCGCAAACAAGTGTCAACGTCAGGGTGCTGCTTCCAAACCACCCGGGGCCTATGCCGGCAGAAGTACTACAGGAGCTTCCAGGATCAAGAGGAAGACTGAAGAGCACATCACCTGGAAGAATACCAGACGTCAAAAACTGTTATTTTAAGCTCTTCATTCCCATTCCTATCAACCAAAGTCAGGCCACTAAAGTCCGCAGCCTGGAGCCTTCCCCCCAACCCACCGCAGCTTTGAGACACAATCACATCCTATCCCGCAACACATCTCAGTGGAGATATACGAAATCGAGCCCAAATAGTTTCTTCCTGACACTGTCAAGCTCCTGAAGACCTGGATCGAAGAACCCAGCAAATCACCTTCCGGCCATGTCTTCAAAATGACGTTGGGCTGGAAATTTGCCTGCGAAGATCAGACTGGATGATCTTGCAATTGTTCCAGATCCGCGGAAAGAACCCCATAGCTTTTACAAAACATAAATTGCGGACATGCCTCTCGGGATTGTGGCTTGACATCCCACGTACTTCAGAACATAGAGATTAAGTAGTTAGCCACTCATTCAAGTGAAGCTTGCGAGGCAGTAGAAAGAAGTATCGCCAAAAGGAGACGCGCTGATTTAAATATGTTCATCAGCGACCCCGATGATGGGCAACGGAGAAGTTGCGATTGTCTCATCACTCCGAGACGACATTGGACATCTGGAGGCTCGCCTCAACAAGTGCACTGAGGAGTACATCCCGGGTCCCCTGGCAGAAGGCATGGTTCCCCGCTCCCCGACACCCCGGCAAAACACGATGAACGACAGCGTGATTTCTTTTGACTTCGATATTCATATGATTGCTTATCAACAGCGTCCCTTTCACACCATGTTACTCCATAGCACCGCACTATAGCTGGCTATCTCGGGAGGGGGCCCGGGTGCTTCGTACCAGCCTGCTGCTTCGGGAAGTCACGCAAATCCTAGCGTTCGGGGTGAGATTTTGTTTTTTGAAACGAGGTGACGGACGCACAACGGAACGGGGAGACGGGCTAAGCAACCAGTCTACGTAAGCATTGTCGGATCTCAGTATCATTGAACGCGGGACTTTATGATGCTCTGCGACTTCTCTCAAAAATACACGATGAAGAGCTTTGATATGGCATGATGCCCACTGAAACATCCAGAAGATCAGAAACCTAAGCAGGGTTTTAGCCATGCAGTGGGCCTCAAACATGCACTGGCTGTTACAACAGGAGGAGGTTACGGAAATTATGGGAGAGCGAGCGACTTGACCTCATCAGGAGTTGAAGGGGTTATGTGTCACTGCCACTGATGAAACCATGGTACTGGCTGCCGGGAGGAAAAACTGAAATAAGTGGATGAAGGCGTGATCTAAGAGAACACTGGTTGTTGGAAGAGGAAGATAACGGTGGAATTATTGCCTAATATGTAGATATGGCGGTGCCCTCAACCGGCGTTACAACGTTTCAAGTCGTTTCTACCTAAATTAGATCAGTTCCGTTCACCTTCCAAGGGCATTACATATGGTGGTTAGCGATGAAACCAACGAAAAGCAGAGTCAACGGGTCGACAGAGAAGAGGCATCGTAGATGAAGATCGCTTACACAGGGAACCCAGTCGTGTATTGCCAACAACTTCTTGACGTTCACTCGTTTCACCTCCGCATCAACGCGGGTCTTTCACAGGCTAACTCCGGGGCAGATCGCCCCATTAAGATGCTGAGTCTGCCGCGCTGTTTCAGTTGACTGTAAGATTGTCCTCTCGCGGAGTACATGGGTTATCGAGTGCATCAATCTTGAGGCTAGCTGTGGACCAATGGTGCCGGTGTCATGCATATGAAAATCATCTTATTGCGCACCAACCAAACAGGATATTCATTATGCTCAACTGGAGCTTTCCCTTGCGCGACAGCTCTCCTTGGGCTGGAATCTTTGCCTCCAGGTGCTTGCTGGCTTGGAGACATTTTTGCTCAACGCGGTTGGATAAGTTCCTACGACATACACGCTTAAGATACAACAAGATGATTCGTACGAGGAAGAGCTCTGAGCTTCTTGTGGATTTTGTGAACTCGTGGAACATCCGAGACCAACACGGATCCCATCTTCATCTATCATTAACCACAATATCAGCTAAGATGGTTCCGCATGATCTGAGCTTTCGTCAGACTCATAAGCCAAGATGGTTCACTAAGGCTGACACACCACATCACAACGGGTGAAATGGGTAGCGGGTTTTTGATGCTGGTCTCAGCTATTGTGTCTCTTGCCGACGTGCCTTCAATGATCGGCATCTGGCTGGTAGTGTCGCCGTGGTGGAGGTACCAGCGATTCGCTGATGTTCGGTTGAACGGACATCTCAACCGCGGTAATCTGGACTGGAATCCAAGAGTTGATCAGATGACAATCGCAACCTATATCTATGGCCCAATCTACTTCCCTGGCCCAAACTACATCCGTGGCCCAGACTACATCCCTAGCCCAAACTACATCCCTGGCCCAATCCACTTCTATGGACTCCCGAATCTAGTCTCCAGCTATTATGGCATGTACTGCAATAAAGAGGTCCAGGTTCATCTTCCAGTTTCTGCGTATGTTGCGGTGACAATCGAGATAGCAGTTCTCTGGTAATTCCATAAACGCGCTTGGTATCTCAAGGCGCTTCGACTCTGGTACTGTCACTGTATGGCTAGCCGCCGAAGCACGAGAGACCCAATCAGTGTTCGATCGGCACACTCGGCGTCCATTGTTCTGGCTTGGTCTTTGCACTCCGCGCCCACTTCTGTAATGGAATCCATCTACATGGCGGCCTTGGGCTAGCTCTGAGTAAACGAACTGCCGGAAGGATTGTCCTGATGGCCCAATCGCGCGGATCGGGCTATCCTTGTTCGAACTTCGCTCTGCTAAGCAGTCCCGCTGACTCCGGTGCGCGTATACGCAAGCCGATGTGTCGGTCTACATTGGGTTCCACTCCGGCGTGCTAGCCTATGGCATCATCAGCATCAACGTGTAGTTGTGGGTCGTGTTGGTACAGGTCTTGAAGTAGTATCCGTGATCAGAATGCTCGATTCTATTGGAAAGAGGCTTGGGAAGATGGAAGAGGTCTTGGACGAAGTAACTGCTGTGACTTGAGGCATAGAGGGAGACGTCACGGCGACCTTTCTGAGTACCTAACTTCGCGCAAGTCTTGGAGAGCAAAGGTCCCGGGGCCAAACGCAGAGCTGATCTCATCAAGGTGCATACGATGGAGGGCCAACAGACTACACCCCACCCTTGAGCTCTTCAGCAGTGGTGAAGCGGCGGCGAGGTGGGAGCCAGCAGATTCCTTGGGAGTAAGGACGTGTCTCACGCGCAGACGATCATTGTGCAAGTTTCTCGCTGTCACAAACGCCTCGCCTCGACCGCTTCTCGGTCTAAGGTAGCCTTGCGGTGTAAAAAGGAGCGAACAAAGCCATCTATAACTACAACAATTAAGAGTGGGATGATTGTACTACTTCGCATGGACCGTGGAGCTTTGAGCGACAAGTTACTTCCGGCGAGGGCGTTGGAAGAATGGAGCTTCCTCGACGGCTGCAAGCCGAACTTTCAACGACAATAGCGGCAGACTCCAAGATTGATCAAGGACTTGGGACTGGGGCTCCAGGCTGCGTGGTTTGGTACATGATTTGATGTGAACACAACCAAACCAACTTTAGGAGAGGTGACAGGCATTCTGGTGGAGATGTGAACCACCACGCCTCCTGGGACTCGTCTTCTTGAGGTTTCGCAGAGCTTGTCTATCTTGCCAGTGCTTTTGAGGCGAGCCGTGATGCATTCTCGTTACGACGGCGGCGGGAGATGGAAGATTGTCGTGGAGGTCTCGGGCGGCGCGACCGGAGCGACTTGAAGCTGGCGTAGGAGCTGTGGTAGCCTACTCACCGTTCTGTTCCACATTGAGGAACGACAAACGCAAAGCGCGAGCGATCCTGTGTCTAGTTAGAAACCGCCAGACTGACTGGTGGATTGAGCCACTTACTTGCGTGATGCATTGTGCATTGGAGCCGCAGCCGTGACGCCAGGATGCCTCGTCAATCTGCATTGGGACGACCTCCCATAATCCTGGTCAGGAGTTGGTTTGGAAGAACCCTCAATTTGGCTGTTTCGCAGACGTGATTTGGATGCCCGGCGATGGCTGACAAGAAATTAGCAGGTTGTGCCTGCGAGACGGAGCAGATTTGACGAAAATTGCTGCTTTTCGAAGTCCAAGAAGTGGAAGCTTTTCGCAGCGTTTAGTGTGAGGTCGAAGGAAGGCGTGCTCGCCCGATGCAGACGAAATGTTAGCAGCTGTATTGTTGGCCTGATGTTTCGAGGAAGTGACTTGGGACAGTACCTCTAGGTCCAGGATCAGACATCAGAAGGATCGGCCTCAACGTGAGGTGGCTGCCATCCAAAGGTTTCCAGGTTGCTTGCCCTGGACCTCCCCCCTTATGGGAAAAGTTACAGAAGGTGTGGCCGCTAAAAATGGTCACAGATGTGTCCATGACCGATACCTAACGATGGTGAGGGAAGGTGGGTCCGCTGTGACCGCTGGAAATGGTCACAGTACCAGGTGTGGCCACTAAAAATGGTCACAGATGTGTCCATGACGAACAACTTGAATGGTCATGGAAGGTGTCCCCGACATGACCGCTGAAAACGGTCACCAAAAAATGGTGGAAGGTGGCTGTGCTGTGACCAGTCAAAATGGTCATAGAAGGTGTCCCCGTCAAGACCGCTAAAAAATGGTTATGGAAGGTGTCTGTGCTGTGACCACTAAAAATGGTCACAGCAGGCGCCTCCGCCATGACCGCTGAGAATGGTCACAGAAGGTGCCCATGACCGCTGAGGTGGGAATGGCTGAAGGTGTGACCACTGAAAATGGTCACAGGAGGTGTGACCACGGAATTCCCACTGGGCTACCTACTGGTTTTTCCCAACCTGCCGATTTTACTTTCTCAATCGCCGTTTTTACTATGGTGCACCTACCTAATGGGGTACCTTTGCGTCCTTCCTGCCGGGTTCTCAGGATCCATTCCACCTTCGCTGTCCCTTCTTCCCCTCACTTGTGACCCTGATGGCAAAAACGAAAAGTGAGGTTATCGCGAGTGACGAAAAAAAAAAAGGAAAAACTCGTATCGTGCAACTGACTCAACACGTTCTTTTCTCCGCAGACAACGATCATCATTTTATGCACTCACAGAACAAAGTCGAACGAAGATTCCAACTTTTGAAAGGACTCCAGTGGAGCGAACCAAAGGTTTGAGTGCATCCAATTGTCCACCAGCCACTCGGAAAGGCGTCCAACCCCCCCAGCCGCATCAACGTCGGCCTTGCGTGGTGATCGCCGCGCTTTGCACTAGCAGCCTGAAACCAGACGACAAAAACCCAGACTATCAGGTTTCGATCTTCTTACAATGGCAAGGTTCGTCCGGTCGACATATTTATCAAGTCAAGGCCACTCTTCGATCACCATCGGCAGGCTCGCCCCATTGTGCGTTGGTCACCGAAGAACCAGGATGTTGCTGCCCCGGGCTGTCGTGGAGCCCGAGCATGCATGCCTCTTCTGAGCGGGAATCGGGGAGACGATCCGAGTTTCGATGTCACGGGGAAAAGCATTCACAATCTTTGCTGCGGTGGTATTGAGTAAGGCGCGGAGTGGGCTGGCATCGGCTGCGATAATGGAATGGCATGGAAAACGCCATCATCTTGGCCGAAGAGAAGCCAACGCCAACCTTGGGCCTGTTCTTCGGAGTATTGTGTCTGAACCTGCGTACCACCTTTGACATGAGCGGCGATATCCATGCCGTACTACCTGCTTCCAGCTGCCGAGATCCGATTGATTCCATGGGTTGTGGTTCGGATCACGAATGGGCTTTCGAGGTTCGTCGTCTTGCTCGGAATTTGTTGTCGCAGCCACAGAAATGACAGACGATGGTGTGCCACAGCGCTTACTGGCCCGCATCAACACCCAGCCGTCAGCACTGTCCCCAACCCAGCGCTGAAATCTACGGGAGGCCCCCGCAACGGCAGCTACAGTCAATCCCAGTCTTGACCGCGGGTGTGTTAGGCAGGCGACTCGCGCACTTCTGCAAACACAAAGTGAATGGATTGAGACAATAATTTCGATTTTTATTTCTTGCCACGCATGACCAGACCTTTTCTGAGAGAATCAGAAACGGACCTGCAAGGGTGGGTGATGGAGCAAATGCGGAGATCTGGGTTGGGAATTTGACCACCAGATGCCTTCGCTGCGGGTCGTTGGTGTCGGCAGACGGCAACTGTGACAAGCTAGCTGGGAATCTCGGATCGGATGTGAACGGGAACCCAGACTGGAGAGGTCATTACAGTGTCCTTGGAATGCAGCAGAGGAACGTGATGTGTTCTTTTTCTCTTCGTCGAAACTGCACATCAAAACAGCCCGGTCAAAAACGGCGCCACTTCAACCGCCTCACCATGTTGGTATCTAGAATGCGCTGCATAAGCTGAAAGATGAAGTGTTCGTCGCGGGATGCGCTGGATTTGAGGCACGCAAAGAGCAGAGGGTGCACGTAATCTCCATACCATCATCCTACGAGGATGGAAGAAGTGAGGACATCGGAAAAAGTGAGGTCATCGCGAGTTACGGAAAAAAGAGAACTCGTATCATGCAACACCTCGAGGAATAACTTTCCACATAACGCGATATAAGTGCAATACCCAACACTCCTGCGAGGATGGTGGCTCCCAAATACCTTACCAACAACGACAATACAGCTGCAACTTCTTCCACCTGAGCCCATTCCTGCCAGACCACTTACGAGCTGATCATACCATAACTCAGGGTGAGCTGCTGATCAAGTCAGACGTCACCTCCTTCATCCTTTGCTGGGTAGAAACCCGATGGCACGAGCAGTTGACATGCATCCACTGTGCTCAGAACACCAACGGCGTTTGCATCGCCAGCTCGGAGTTATCTCGGAGCCTCCCTCTGCCCCATCGTCTTTTCCAGCTTCGTGTGCATGCTTATTCCCGCCGAAGACCTTTTGAGGGTCGGCAGCGAGAGCCAAGTCGCGTTGACGCACAAGTTGGCGGTTGGAGTGGATAACGTCCGTCACCCACTTCTCGGCACCCCCCACTTCTCAGCACCCCCAATTTTAATGCCCTCACATTAATACACATCAACTTCAGCCACTTTTTATATATATTATAATGCTATAACAATATAACTTTCGCTATTACTAGGGTTTTTAGACTTACTGGATTCATCTATGCTATTTTTAAGTTCGCCCGCCTCAATTTAAGCCCTCTAAATAGCCTTAATATTGGCGAACTTTGAATTTAGGCTCATTCTAACCTTCTTACGTTTCCTGGCTCTACTGGCATTAACCTCTGCTTGTAGTGCCTTAATCTTTTGCTGGGTAACTGCTAGTTGATATACCTACTCGTTAAAGCCCTTCTGAACCTTCCGGAAAAGCAGGCGCTACGTATGCTCATCATTATCCAGCTTGCTGAATAGGCTGAACTGATCCTGAAGCTCATCCCTCTTCTTAGGGGTTGACCAAGGGACTACTAATGTGTCTACCGCCCATTTTTCGCTTGCCTTGCCACTAGAGAGCCCTTTGCAGACCTAACTAGCCTATTTAGTAGGTGTTAATGCGTTCTCAAGCAGTAGAGGGCTTATAAGGGGTCTAGCCACGCTGACGGGCTATAACCTAGTCTATTTCTAGCTACTGATGATGTTCTTGCTTGTTAATGCTGCCTTGCGTGCCTTGCTGTAGCATATAATGAAGTTTCTCTTACCCATAACTATGCTAGTATCCCACTCAGCACGTAATCTAAGCTCCTTCTTATATGCTGCCTTGAGGGGCCTAAAAACGGACTAATCTAGAGGCTAAAGGACGTGTGACGTATGAGCAGGTAAGAAGAGCAAGTGTATCTTGTTCCTAAAGCAGAGATACATAAAAGGAGTAGTCTCATGGCTTCTATAACCATCCAGGATCAATAATCTGACCTCTAAGGGGTCTCTTAGCTGGGTTGAAGGGATAAAGACCTCTATTAACCACTTAATAGCTGTAGAGTCTGAAGTCCACCCGTTTTCTATTGCTATGAACTTCCAGGATGCATATAGCGTTAGATCGAGAGGGAACCACTGCTGCTAGACACTCTTTCCTTTATATATAACAAGTGGAGGCAGTGCCTAGCTAGTTATAGAGATATACTCAATAAGGGATGTCTAAGCACGCAATCCAGGCTGTTTCTTATAGATAGAATGAGTTTCTGATGATCTAAGAACAAGGCCATTTGATCCCCTGCCCTCAAGAATGCCAGTCTCATCTATATTATATCAGTTAGAGGGCTTAATAGCCATAATCTCAGGTATGGCGAGGTGCTTAAACTATTGCCTGATGACATTAGTTGAGGCTCTATTGATACGCTGGGAATTAATTGCTCTGCTTCTCTGGACCCTTATGGATGGGTTCCTCTTAATAAAAGATTGAATCCAGTTCTTTCCAAGAGGCTGGGAGTCTCCTTGGTTCTAAAGGATACGCTCAGCAAATTCCTTAAGTTGTTGATGTGTTAGTGGGAGGCCTAGGGCAGCTTAGATCTGAACCCATTCAGCTAGATGGCTTTCTTGGGTAGGAGAGAGTCTCTACTGGTTGGAAAACGCTATATCTTGCGTTTATACGCCCTTTATTTGATATTATAGTATTAATTGCGGAACACCCTATTTGTATGAAGCTCTTTTGATAGATTGACCGTTTGCAATCGCTTTAAGGGCTTAAGTAACGTCATTTTCAGTATATACTGGCATTAAGGTCTTATTATGCGTTCTATAAAGTCTAGTGATAATTAAAAAGGAAATAATGAAGATATTAAAGTTCTAAGTTGAGGGGTAGTTATAGCGGTGAGCGATTTTTAGGGTGCTGAGAAGTGGGGGGTGCCGAGAAGTGGGTGACGGACGTTAGCAAGTTGCTGGGCAATCTGCAAAACGAGGACTAGGTGATCTTGGGCGGCTGCATCGAGCACTCGTACCGGATTGCGTGTCAAAACGACGTCAGGGTCCGGGAAATCCTTTCCCATAATTGTTTCTCGTTGATGTCCTGGCAGAATTCGGAGAGGGGACTTGTTCGCTCGGTAGAGCTTCGCTCGAGTTCAACCTTTCTCAAACGCGCAGCATCGCGATATTCCTGCTCGGTGATGTTGATCCAGTTCACTGCGAAGAGAGGTCATCAGCAAGGTTCTTCAGAGAAACAGCAGATCAAAAAGGCAAGGGCATCGCACCGTCAATCACCGTCCATGTCGAAGGAGATGCCACCGTCGGGGATCCTTGGGTGACGGACCACGGTACAATGGTCGAAGAGACATTGCCGACACCAGGGATTGCGGTATGGACGTAGAATGAGCTGTGGTTGGTGGTCCTGCCTGTCCTTGCTTTTGCGACCAGCGAACGGAAGAAGCCCGCTCTCGTCAAACCACGTAGCCTGTCATGTCCTCCATCGTGATGGGAGGCATTCAAACTCGAAGGGCCCGAAGCTTGATCCGGACGCGTGGAAGGGAGTATCATCAACCAGTCCTTGAAGAAGCCGCTCGGCATGGCCCCGTCGGCGCATTCTGGCGAGAAAAGCAATCGTGCTCTGGAAACCTTGCGTCCGGAGCTCTTCGAGCAGCTCGGCATCTTTCCGAAAGCGCCTCCATGTCATCCCGCACTGGCGCTGGCTCGGTTGGCCCGTCATGCAGACGAGCACTGCAACGCCATCATCGACGAGATCGTCGAAGCGCATATTCAAGCTGGGGTAGACGGCGGAAGGTCCGTTGACGCCGGCAGAGAGGAGGTACAGTTGACGGCATTGTGGACGTCTCGATGGACAGCAACGCACGTGTAGCTGTTGAGAACGAGGTCCCTGCGCTGAGGCATCCGTCGTCCTCGATGCTTAGCTAGTTGGGCAAAGCTTGAGGAGCATCTTAGTGTCTGGAGTCGGCTCGAGGTCGAAGGGCAGAGTCGAGAGGTATTGCGTCGCGAGCTTGGTAGCAAGCAGGTGAATTGTTCGGCAGATGTAGGCGGTCGAGATGGGAACATCGGTGGGCGTGCGGTGTTGACCTGTTCTCTTCAGTTAGATGGAGATAGGTATCGGAGACGTCAAGATTTGCTTACCCCTGCGGAAGCAAATGGACCATCGTGAATTTCGCAATGGTCAGTTCGGTCGGCGCGCCGAGCGTTCCTCTTCCTCGTGTGTATGACGGCGTGCCGGGGAACTCCTCAGTGTATCGTTGGCTGCTGATTAGCCGTCGGCATCAATGTGCATGGCGTCGCCGGTACTTGGTGGATGCATCGTTGTTACGCTTCGTTTCGTTGAATGATCGCCGAAGAATTCGATGCCCGCAGCGTTCGGAGTTGCTGGATGGAGTGTCCATGATTACCGATGGAGTGCGTCGCGCGCAACCGGGACGAGAATTCCGTGCGGACCCCACTTTCTGGACCAATCAGATGTGCATATCCGACCTTGGAGAGGTCCCGTGACCGTGACGTCACTCCAAATTTCATTTTCATTTTTCTGATTTTCATTTTTTGGAGCGAGCCGGCAGGATTTGGAGTGAGTTGGGGTGGGTTTTCAAAACTCCGACCAGTTCCTTATCTCCGATAGGCCTCGTCCGTTGAATTATCTGGGTGACGCGCTCGTCTTCGCAGCCGAGAAATAATCAGCACCACAAATCCACCCCCATACAACCATCCAACTCCTATCTGCAGCCTTCGCCGCTCACAGCATGCCATTCTCAACCTCCTCAATTGATCTGCCACCTCGCGCGCGCGCCAAAGCCTGTCGATGTCCGCGTCACGTCGATCACCGTACCACGAGCCTACCAAGCTTGGACAGCACGAGAGCTGAGTTTGTTCTACCTCTATCCTCTCCCAGGGCACTTGCCGAAGACAACTCAAGAGGCCAAAGCCTAACGTGAACACACAGCACACCGTACAGGTACAAATAACCCGAGATCTCGACCGCGAAACCCAGCGGAAGTGCCTCCGAAGCCCAAAAACGACCCCGATTCACGTCCCGATCCAGGCGTTCCTCACCGTTCGTCTCGAGACTGCAAACTTTGCTGAGAGAACCGTTCTCCCGCATCCGCCGACAGCAACGGGAGGAGCATGGGGAGGAGGACATCTTGGAGATGATCGACTTGTTGTGGACTGCTTCGCAGCTGTGCCGCCGACGTGGCACAACGCCCCTGGACTGAACCAAGCCAACGCCCTCAGATTGCTTCTCATACAGAGATCTTCTCTCCGTGGTTCTCCAACTTGCACCGACGGGGGTTCGAATACTCATCTTTTCAAGGGCTCTTCGCGCTCAGACAGCTTCACGGCGCCGCCCAGAACAGCTCTGCTGGGCCCCTGAGCCGTGGCACATCCTCCTTCGACCCCGATGTGCAAGAAGGACCTTCAGATGTACTCGGGGACACATTTGCTGTGGATACATATGTGCCGAAGGGGAGATGCGGATGGACGCTGTTCTGTATGACTTTGGTCCTCGAGTGCCTTGTGTGCCTCGACTATCCGTATTCAAGGGGCTGCTGAGAGACCAGTTGAGAGCGTCTGGACGAAGCAGCATACGGAACCTCGTCTTGCACGGAATACGTAGACGCTCTCAGGTGGCAAACACTGTGGGGGATGAATCAATGGACAAGACCTGTCTTTAGAGTCCTCTGGTAGTCTCAGTTATCCCGCATCACCATATCAGGTCTTGTAGCCTCTATTCTTAACTCGCATGGTCTTGGCTGCTGTCTTGTTGAGTCCCGCTGGCTTTGACCTCAACCCAAACCGCAAAGTATTGCAACGAAAGTTACAATGGAATTGAGCGTCAGTCAAACGACATACGATCGACGGGAGAATCGACGTCAGCTGCCTGGATCATCTTGATGCCTCGAATCACTCCCGCCGCTCATGTATGCCAGAAATTCACGAGAGTTGCTCTCACCACCGCCTTTGCTGCATTTTGCAAGCCCGAGTGACTTTCTTCGGTCGGCTTATCGCGATGCAAGGCAGCAATAGCCGCTCCATTACTGTCTTCTTGTCGCTAAATAGCCAAGATTGCATTCAAGCGGCTTCAACGTGGGGTCGCCATCGCGACTGCCGATGTCCCTCCTCTCCTTCTCCGCAGGTACCATTACTCCAGTCTTTGCCTTCTTTTCCACATGCCTTCCCCAATAATTTCTGTGACGCATTCTGCTTCGTTCCCTATGCCCTCCCTTCCTTCCTGGGACGACAATCGGAGGCTGCAGGACAGGTGCGTTGCCCTCGCCTCTCTCCCAACTCTGACGACTCTTCTTCCTCACTTCATTCAAGCCGCGCCAGAATTTCACCGCGTCACTATTCTCAAGACCACACCGCCAACAGCATGGCCGCGCTTCGAGGTATTTCTCCTCTGCTTGCTCTTTATCTTTGTCCATCTGCTGACGCTGCTACCATGAGCAGTGATTCCGCAGACAGGCATTTCGACACCCCGACGTGATACCCTCGACAATCCCTCCTCCCCCAGCCGACCATGAAGAACATCGACAACCCGATGCAGTACTCTCGACAACCCCCCTTCCCTCCGAATCGAGCCCGGGTCGAGACCGATGTCTCTCCATGAAGAACGTCGACAGCCCGATGCAATACTCTCGACAATCCTCCTCCCTCCTTCTAGACGAGTACTGGTCGAGAGCCCCGACGTCTCACCCATCAAGAACTTCGACAAGCCGATTCAATACTTCCGACAATCCCTCTCTTTTACTGCCGGAGTACGGGTTCGCAGCCGATGTCTTCCCATCGAGAGAGTCTACAGCTCGATGCCATGCTCTCGATGACCCGACCCAATACTCTCAACGATTCCTCTCCTTCGAATCGAGCCCAGGTCGAGACCGATGTCTCTCCAGAAGAACTTCGAGAACCCGATGCAATACCCTCGACAATTCGACCCAGTACTTTTGGACTGCCGGTGCGCGGCCTTCCGTTACTCCCTCGCACACGAGAACTAGTTGAGGAACGACATCCAGACCATCAACAAGCCGATTCAAAACCCTTCACAACCCTTCCCCCTCCGTATACGAGGACAGGTCAAGAACAAATGTCTCCCCATCGAGAGCGTTTGACAACTCACTCAAATACTCTCGATTCGATTCATCACTCTCGACAATTCCTCCTTTGTCCCGAACCGAGCCCTGGTTGAGACCTGATGTCTTCCCGTCGAAAGAGTCCACAGTCTGGAGCGACAGTCTCGGAAATTCGATTCAATACTTTCGACATCCGGCCCCTTCCACTGCGTAAGATTGAGTTGAGAGCCAATGTCTCATCACCGAGAACTTCAACAACCAGAATCAATATACTCCACAAGACCATCGGAAATCCGAATGAGGACCATCGACAGTACGACCCAATACTCCCGACACTCCCTGTTTGCTCCCTACACGAGCCCGTCTCGAGAAAACACAGTTCTTGTCAAGTTTGCGCACAACCTGTGCAAAGACTCGTTTATCTATGTCTCCAAGCCTCATGTTGCTTGCAATGTTCTTCTATTCCGTGAGGTTTGAATGGATGAAGTGTTGGTTCTCTCAATAGGGATTATCCCCAATGTCCCCATTTGCCATCACTTGGCTTCTGCCTCTACAGGCTCTTACAACTTTTGCAACAATCAGTCAATTGCCGGTCAATCGTCAAACGCCTCCCTTCGCGTTGAAGATCGTTCATCGACTGCATTCCAGGTGCTTCATCTTGAACAACTCATCAGGCACTCTCGACTTCTTTAGATGAAAGAGCTTGCGCTGCACAAGCCCAGACTCATTTTGCATGCCATTTCTCAGACACCACCACGTGTGTGTTATTGTACACTACCTCTCGTCAAATGATTCTCATACTTCGAAACAAAAGTCATCCTGGTCCGCTGTCTCTTGCGGTCGGTGCTACTTGGCTTCCTCATCAAGAACCAATTGTGGTTGTTGTATTTCATACTTATACACCCATTCACGCTGTTCCGTTCTGCAGAAGGGACGGGTAGTTCTGCCGCGCACCGGCGCATTGCGGACGAGCTGCTGAAGCATCTGATTCGGACTACGTTGCTATGTGGAAGACATCTTTAAAGCTGCGCCCGGCCCGACTGACGTCTGGCTCCAATCAAACTATTTGGCCCCTTCCCTGCTTCGGATGACTGGAACTGGAATGATGCACCACGATGAGCCCCCGGACCTCTGACACTTGGATCCGTTGAGCAGGACGTTCGCTTTTCCATAGGCTCCCTTTCACCAGGAACCTGGCTATGGCTCTCGACCGGACTTGATCCTCGGCCTGGGCATGTACCCGAACCTGAGCCTGGAATCGGTCGGATTGTGAAGTGAGCAGAGTCTAAGGGAGCTGAAACTTGGATCTTAGCATTATGAGCGAGTGATTGGAATCAGAACCTGTTGTGGGCAGTGTAAGGACCATAAAAGGGAGGGAGAATGGGCAGAGGATGATGGAAGTAAAAGTATGTGGACGTATCAGGACGTGTGAATATGTGACATGCTACCCAGAGAATGCACACAAGTTTCAACGTTTTTCATCGAAAGCCATTGCTAGATCGCCCCTTTTGCATACTCACAAACCTGGATGCGGGTACTGGCACTGACTTGAACACAATGAAAGTAGTCTGAGTTCGATAAGCCCAGCTCCATGATTCTTTCTCAAATCTCCCATAAATACATTGGTTCCAGCTGGTATGTAGCCGATATAGAGCATGGTGGTGTCACCTGGGGTTGGAGAGGAACGCCGGCCGGGCACACATGGTGCAACCTATGAGGAACATCACCATCAGAAATCGCCTCTGATACAGCTGTGGTATCGCAGACAAGATGAAGCCCGACGGAGACAGCTCAAGGGTACCAGCGCCAACTCGGCCACAGAGCCCACCAAAACTTCCACGATATCAGCCGCAAAGACGCCAAACGGCTTATACAGCAGCGGAGGTGTGCGGGATTGTCATGGTATATGATACCTATATTAGAGAAGAGCATGAAGTGATGACGGCCTCGAGAATGCCCCGTTTCTGCTGGCTGCCAAGTTCGCGCTGTTCCAAGACTGAGAATGCAAATACCACGCCGCCACATGGGGCCACGGAATGGGTCTCGAAAGCGGCGTATGAGTGATCGTAAAGACTCCATGGCATCTGTAATGGCGCCGACGGGAGATATTTCGCGGTCGGCCTCTCATGCGGGGTCGCAATCCTCCTCTTTTCCGCTGCTTCTGCGCTCCATTCACGTAAACAAGGTCTCGACTTGCCTACAACGAGTCGTTGGTCGTCTTCCGCAGTATTGACAAAGGCTTCGATCTTCAAGAGCCCTTGACTCTCCAACAATTAGCCCGAAACAGTCTAGTGTCCTGAACGATCACGCCCCCGAGGATGCCCACAATCATGGGATGTTGTGGGAGATGTAGTCAATCATCATGGAGTGTTATTTACGCCCGTCAATCCCTTGAACTACGAAGAGCGACGAACCAGAAGCAGAATGATTTAGCATACGCAGAATCGCTTGCCCTGCGAGCGATCAGCGTATATTTTGGGGTTTCTTGTAGTAGGGTGAAATGGCGAACAAGTCATTTGGTCTCGCCTCCAGGCCCCCTTTTGCTTGTCTACATTGGTGCCTCGACGGATCCCTTAGAAGGGGGACGTTGGCTCTGCATGGAATGAGGTTACCAGACCTTCGAGACCTCAATACTTCTCTTCATAATAAATGTTCATGGGGTAGCAAGATTGTGGCATTTGCTCGTGAAGTCTCTTGCCTAAGGGCAGTCTTGAAGATGCGTATGACAGTGTCGGGCTATTCGTTGTGGTTGCATGGATTGTCGACAAAGTATCAATGAAGATGGATGTGGGGCACGAAGAAGCCGAAGATCATAATGTCGGAGATGTCTGCGCTTGTATTGATGCAAACGGACCTTGTCTTTTGTTTTGAAGCGTTGGCGGATGAAAGGTCGAAAGCAACCCTTCTTCATGAGCACCGGCAAAAGGCCGCAAAGCTCATTTGGATCGTTCATGGACATGTTCGTCCAAGATAGCGCATCGTTGAGGCATTCAGAAATCAACGGATGCAGATTGGCAAGTTTAATATCATCCAAACAATGCTTCCCATTTCACACTCGATTCCAACGATGTGATGGAGGCAGCCCACGGAGCCACTGGTGATGATCTCTGGTGACCATCACACTCGCTGCTAGGACTAGTCATGATGTCAGGCTGCGACCGCTGTCGCTCCTCGAGGAAGCAATGTGGTTCCGAGCGCTATGATGCCGGAGGCTGGCGACTTGACAGGCATGAGTTCCGCGGTGGTTAATGTCTTGCGAGTTGCTGGTGTCCAAGAGTATGGCCCTTCCCAGTGTTGGCTGGATATCGCCATGAAACCCCTAGACACAACCCGTTGTGCTGTTCATGTTGTTCGAGAAGAAGTTGAAGTCTGTTGGGCGGATGGTACAGTGCTGGACTTTTCTCTGGTGCCGAGTCGTCTCAGCTAGAGCCATTCGGTATGGTGTCCGAAGTAGTCGTCGCCGGCGGCCAGAGCAGCAGAGAATCTCATCTGCCTCTTATGAAGAGGATGTTCGTGAACGTTGATATTTTAGCTATCGACGTTTGAGCTTCTGCCGCCCCAAACGTATTAAGCAGCTCTGTGAGAGCCTGAACACCTTTGCCCTTGTGGAGACATTGCATCGGCCCCTTCAGGGTTCGGCAGGTCACATCATTCCACATATTGACCGGGGCAGATGACGAGAATAAGCGCTGCGGCAAGGAGCGAATTGCCAGAACGCATGTCTTTCGAGGCCCGAAGGCGGGAGATTGTCAACCGTGAAGTCATGGATACTTGGCATCGATCGGCGTGGACAGCAGCTCACGGGCGGCAGGGGGTGTAAGATCAAAGTCGGGCTGCTTGAGGCAGGACGATTTCTGGCAGCCTTCAACGCGGTATTGAGTCCGCTCTCTCACGGCAACACCCCATCCTCCCAGCTTCATACCCGATTTCAGGCGAGACTTTCACGCCGCACGCTTTCGCACATGAAAATAGTAAGCCTTGGTGCATTGCGGCACGAAACCCTCAGCGTTGTGTCGAGGAACCATCAGAAAATGTGGGTTTCAAGCGGTGTTACGTAGCATGGTGTTTCGTATCCGCTGAAGTTGCTTCTGTCGGTCCGTCTGCCACTGCGCGCGCCTTGCAGGATCCGGCAGGGCCGGCGCCAAGTACCGCCGACCTCTGACAAGTCCCCAGAGTGGGCGCGTAGCTTACCTAAGGAAGCCGTTTGAGCCTCTAGCCCTCTTATTGGCTGGAGCCAGCCCAACTGTCGTTGGTCGACGGCCTCTGAGACCAACCCCTATTGGCTGACGGTTAGTCTTCGGCGGTCCGCTTTGCTTCCTCCAGAGCATCTCTGGAGTCAAGGCACCCGGTGCACGAATCGCACTTTCTCCTATCACTCATCACCATCGTCAAAGTATTCGACCCAAAACATAGGAAGATATCGATTCATGCGTGGTACCTGGGGTGACCCAGACAACAACACCATACGGACTGGAACCAGCAGAAGGGAAAGGCCGCGATCGCGGACATGCGACAAGTAGGAAAAGGAAGAACCTGTCCTTCTGCCCAAACTCACGAACCCACCGCGAAGCAGCTCTTACATACTCCGGTCTTCTAGTGGCATCACCACGAGTACCAACTATAAAAGACCGCCCCCTCTTTCTCGTACGATCATCGCAACCCAGGCCGATACGTACATCCCTTCATCGACTTACCGCCATTCTAGTCGTCTTTGAAGTGAAGGCTTGTCATCGCCACCATACGACCCAGGTGTTCAGGCGGTCCGCGTTCCGCGACATCTCGAGACGCCGCAGACTCGTCATAAGACAAACTTCACCACCCGACACCTCCAGTCATCCGTACTTCTCGACTATTGGTCCAAATACTCACCCGAAAGGTGGGAGACGCGAGAGAATCAGGATTCCCCCCCATACTCATCGCCCACGAAGACAGACGAAGTGTGACACCGAAACATCACCGAAAGAGTCATCAATGCTTACTGCAGATCTGCAGAACTCGACCCAAGAGACACACACCGCATCTTTTTAAAGAACGAGAACATAGGGTGCTAACGCTCACTACGCGACAGGCTGCAACGCCGACACCCACACCACAAACCGGGTCGCAAGTGTCTCTCAACAGACGAATTCTAACGGACTACCTACTCCATCCCTCCCAGCATCGCGACGTCTGTTGATGAGTCGTCAATGGGACGTATTTCATCTGTCGACCCAACCACTGCGACCTCTGCCAAACTTGGAGCGTATATAGGGTTCTAAGTTGGGCTCTGTTGATCGCAACAACGCAATGAAGGATTGATAGTCTCGGGCACGCATACCGCTCCGAGTTCTGAATCCTGCCTTCGAATGTCTTCGAGATCATGAGCCCTTCGAACGTCATCGAGATGATGAGCACGAAAATCGCCAACCATCTCGGGGAATTGCTGCTTATCAACGGCGTATACGTCAAGATCGTCAGAAACGGACAGAGACAGTGCCTCTACGAAGCGGCTCAAGAACATACGTTTCTGCGCAATACAATGCAGTTACCCTTGTTGTTCTAGCTCGCCATGCCCAACGAGTACACATTGATCCATTGACGAACTTCAGCAGATTTCTGGGACCGATTGACTCAAAAGACTCAGGATCACGTCTTTTATGCTGAGATCACCGGCCATCAGGTCTCTCGTCTTCATCGCCCCCGCCGCCACCCCACCCTCATCGGCGCCCTCAGGGACACCGGTCCCATCGCTCGCGACCCCTCCAGCGACGACGAACACCAATACGTCTGCAAATACTCGAATGACGACAATGGTGTCTAGAGAAACAGACCTCCCCGCGCCAACGTCCTCCGCTCCAGTCTACACACCTCCGGAGTAGTCGAACGATGCGAGACAAACAAACGCAATATGCCGTGCAATACGTCGCTCAATACGTCGCGCAAACCTTCGCAGCAACCCTTGTTGGTTTGGTCAATATCTCGCCATACCCAACGAGTGCACATTTAAATATTCAGGGGATGCGAGACGATACATCCCAACCCATGAAGGAGGTGGCGAGGGCATGACCGGTGCAATTGCAGTCCCGAAACTCGACTCTCTTCAGCTCTCATATAAGAAACTCACGATAATTCAGCAAGCCCGCTCCATGAACTACCACAACGATGACCCGTGCGAGACCAAGCTTCTCAGCGGCTGGCGTGGAGGAATGTAAACTCCGTCCCTACAGCTCTGCTGCTAGATACCAAGGTGTCTGCAACCAGACACGCTCTTCTGTGGCGACAACCACCCTCATCAACCGCGTCAACAACTCCTGCGGTATTCCAGAACAATACGTGAAAGACAAGACCTACCGCGGACAAGGCCGAGCAGCGAGATACGTCTCCAACCGTGATCGATGCCGACGAGGGCATTACAACGGACGTTGAGCACCCCCGGGCGGACCGAAAAGGTGCCGTCGAAAACTGGCTTCTAGTCTATCAATCACTCCGCCGACGAGAGACAGGCAAAATACGCACGATACCAAGCTGACCGAGCCACCCGAGACACCTCCTTGGATTACGCCTTCTTCCTTGCATGGCAAGAAGGAGTTGAAGCACTGAACGATGCTGAGGACGACGCTGCCGAAGTTGAGCGATATTTGGCATCATATCAACGAAATTTCTAACGGACCCTCTGATGAATACGCTAAAGACGCTGACGATGACGAGAGCTGTGAGACCGCTCTCCAAGTTACGCACTTCTTGCAGGACCAGGCCTTTCACCACTCCATCACAGGCCTAGTCCATCACAGACTTAGTCCATCACATGGCTGGACCCCTTCAGAGAGTACCTACATCCCATGTGTCTGTGACCTATCAACTGTTCTCGCTCGACGACTTTTTATACTGACGGCCAGATATCGGTGCCGCAGGAGTGTCAACAGGAGGCGAAAAGTCCTCCAACGACTAGTGCCCAATATTCGAAATACGGCAGGAGCTGCTCAAGTCCGCTTCGGTCCAGCAATGACTCCTCTCTCGTCCAGCGGCAGTGCTCATACCCTGTTGGGAGTATGAGAAGTCGACATCCGCGCCGGCCATCTCCCGGGCTCCCGAGCGGGAGACTCGATCCTCCGAAGAAACAATGCCGGACCGACCTCGCCGTCGCCGAGGCCGGCCCCGGAGAAACCCTGGCTCAGAGAACGAGTGTCGGAGCGGCGCAGCAATATGAAGCACACGCCTGGAATAGGAAGCAAATGTGACACTTCATGACATCTTCCCTGATATTCCCACGCTGAGATGTCGAAGAGAACGGAGCATGGAGAAGAAGTGTCCCGTTTTCCAACATCATATTGAAACCAATACACACGTCCTGCTTTCCGATGCCAAAGTTTCTCTTCGTGATAACGGGCACCTGTGTCCGTAGTTCAACAGGACAGCAGACGTCTTGGGGAGTGCGATTGTTGAACTGCCACTTCCAAACATAGCACGAATCTCAGACAGCCCGAGCCAGATTCGATTGGTTCGCTAACCAGACATAGAATTACCGGCTCTACGAGGCTTCTGGTGCTGCAGAAGGGAGACTTGGCGAACGTAGAGAGAAGTCCGTCGTCCGAAATATTTCTTCTTCTGTAGGAGTGGTATCGTTGGTTCGATATGTGTCCATGGAATCTTCCGATTTCTTCCTGTACGTCTCATTTATCACAGCTGATCAAATTCGTCACGACAGAATGGCGATGTATCTGACGCGCCAGGGGGGAAGGATTCTCGGGTAACTTCGTGTTGTCTCGGGGTGAACTTCGCGACGCTTTCTCCGCTGCAGCCCATTTCAATGGAATGATCGAGGACCCAGCCGAGTCACCGGCGGCTTGCGGAAGGCAACTTGCCGCCGCAAAACAAAGCACTCCCAACCCTAGACTCAAGTCGCTCCCAGAGAGAACGCGGGACTGAGAGGTGACGGAGGGTATCGGCCACCTACTGATAAACACCGTCGAGGAGAAGCCGATACACAGTCCAGGTCGCCGCGGGGCGTGAACCACAAAGAATGGGTTTCGACATGGACGTTGTCATTAAGATCCTGAGCTGGTTGTAGTGTGTTGGGCATGAAAGCCAGCGCGGGACTGCTATTGTACGCTGCAGACCTCCCCGCGTGCGGCGGATGTGTGTCCGTATTCCTGGTCCGCCAAGTTCCCGCAGCCTTCTCATCGCATCTGCTGTTCCCGCTGCCTCGGGTCCGTCGAGACTTCCGCACTCCATGTCATGCGCCGACTGCGCTCATGTCCTTCTCGGGGGACGACTCTCCCATATCCGCCTTGCTGTGCCGACTGTGACAGACTCTCTCGTCACATCTTCCGCCATGTCCAAATTACTCCCGCCCCGTTCTGCGACTCGCGCGCGCTCTTCTTTGCGGCGGACGCGTCTGAAGTTTCCTCCGTTTCTTCCGCCTTGCGCCCATTTTGTCCGCGCCCTTCTGTTCTTCGCTTAGCCCGGGCGTCAACGAGTCTGAGCCCCGTAGAAACATGTGATCGGCGCCTCGGTCGGGGGAGGGGGTCCCCTGGTGCCGGTCGAGACGGCGGAAGGAGTTGCCCTTGATTTCTGCCTAGAAGACACCCAGATGCTGCTCAAGGGCTGAGAACCTTCGTGATGATGGTCGAGAGGCGAGAGACGCCGTGATTTCTTGCGCGGTGCCGCCAAAGGAGTGCACGGAGGGGCTGCCGCTGAGATCGAGGACCGCGTCGTACAACAGTCACGGACAGACTGGGCATTTGTGGCACAAATGCGGGCACCGGTCGGTCCTCAGCCTGCTGCAGCTTGGGATACATGCGGTATCCTGTGTTGGGAGTTAGTGACTTGATGAACTCTTGGGCACTTAAGGGAAACATCTTTGGGGAATACTTATGGGGTGTTGAATATCATGTCTGACGATTGGCTGCCCAGGTTGGCAACTCGTTGACCCCTTGGCGGAAAGCCTCATGTCGCAAGGCTGCAGGGGAAATTTCCCCCGTGACGGCTTTTGCCGGTAGCCGTTTGCAGTCCGCTCCTACCGGTCGGCGCCGAATTAGCCGAATTGAGCCCGTTTGCCGGGAGAGCAGGAGCGAAAGTTCTGCACTTGCCAATCAAACGGTGGTACATCCGGCAACGGAAGAGAGAGATGAGAAGCGAGACGTGCGTATTTCGGTACCTGTCTATAAGGGTGGCTGCATTGTATTGCGCGGCGTATTGCATTTGTTCGGTACCTGTCTACGGGAGGCAGGGAAAAGCAAGTGGAAGGAAGAAGTTGGCAGTAGCTCAAGGCAGCGAGACGAACTTTGTGGTGTGCTGTGTTTTGGCGGGTTCGTGATGAAGGTAACGTGCCTGTTCACCACCAGACAGAGATCAACGTAGCAAGAGGCTTCCCCGTTCGCAGGGGCACAAGGAAACATCTAACAAGGTTCATAGTCAAAATAATGCAGCTGCACTGCAAGGGAAACACAGATGAGAGTCTCACAAGATACACCAGGTTGAAGGCCTGCAACTGGGTGATACCGCTGGAGACATCCGAGTCGACGAGGGTCTCACGACAGCCTCCCAAATCCATGTTAGTAAGGGTATGAACGGCGATGCATGAGGAGGTCGGACAGGCGGCGAGAGTTGAGCAAATAATCTTAGATTGGTTGAGAACATCATCCTCAGCATCAACAGACCCCGGGTTTGCTACTTTTGCGCTTCCTTCCAACGCCGGTATTTGCAAGAGTTCTGGAATTCCCAACGACACCCATGAGATGTTCGAAGAGACCTCGTCGACGCGAGGGACTGCGTCATTACCGTATAGGGCGGGTGTGGCAGTGTCTGAGGCTTGATATGCATTACCCACAGTCTATCATCAAGCAGCACCAAGGAAAGGGGCCGACCAGCAAACCAACCACAGCAAGCCAGCCTTTCAGCGCCAAAAACCACCCGTGAATGCCTTTCTACGAAACGATGATCAGGTCAGCTAGCTCGACCCGGGATATTGTGCTTCGCATGGTCATCGACCATTGCATGAGAAGGGACAAATTGGAGACGGCGCCCGCAACGTGTGAACTAGATGGGATCTGGAAAGGAAAAGCCAGCGTGTTTGGTTCTTCTTGTGAAGCATCAACCTCATCGTATGAGCTGTCACGGTGGGAAGTTACCTCTTGTAGCGCAGCAGACCGGCATTTCATGGGGAGGGAAAATCACTGTGAAGTAGGAAGGGTACATGCAGAAAGGCCATGTCTATCTGCGCCGTAGTAGAAGAGGTTCTTAATGAACATGATGTGCCTGCAGTCGTTCTACGGAATGGTAGATCTTGGAACGAAGCAAGCAGAGATCATTGAGAATCATGACGATCATATCCATAAGGCACAACGTGATGCGTTGCGGACGCTTGAGAAGGATCACGTTCGCGAGCGGGCGGTTCTCCAGAGTTAGGTGTCCATGACATAGTCTCGGTTGATTATCTTACGATAGGAGCCATATATCACTTTCTTCTTCCACCCCTAGCAACAGATATTGCCCCTCATCCATGTCAAGCCAATCTTTATGCGGAAGCGGATCTCAGTCAACCGTCTTCCTAGTCTGAACAGCCCCCGAAAACTGAATATGAGCGACACACTGCCGGGTCACAGTAGAAGGACTTGACTGTCAAAGCCCTCAAACGTACTGAAGCCTTCAAGGGAACCATATATCATTCTCTCAAGTATGCAAGATTCCAGTCATCCGGGGGTGGGGAGGGGCGAAATGTTTTCATTGTCTTGCAGCTGACCCTCTCCGGCTTGACTTAGTGGCATCGTCGTGGGTTTCATGGAGACATAATGTCTTCTTAAAGGACATTCTATTCGCGTCCGTAGCTCCCATGGGTACTCCAGACAACTTCATGCTGTGCCAGCCCTCCCCGCCAATGCCGTCGTCGTCCACATGCTACCAGGAGGCATAAATAGCCTCGCGCATGGTCTCTAGAATCTCGACTACGTCGGCCGTTAGAGTCGCAGTCCGCCCGGAAACGAGGATGACCTCTTCCCATGGCGTTGGTGGATCCCGGCCCGTGATCGCAACATCGATATCGCCAATCCGGAAGATCACATTCCGGACGGAGCAACTATGAGACGCTGAATAAGACGGATGGCATTGGGCACGGACAACAAAGCCTGCCGGAGATTCCAACGTGAAGCTCATGTTCCCGATAACTCGCCACATGACGATGTCAGAGACGCCGGATGGGTTCTGATTGTAGTACGAGACAGGTTGGATGCTCGCGAGTACACATATCGACGGCCGCGTTGAAGACCGAGACCTTGGTGGGATCTGAGACGGTCTCCCGGTTTCTTGCGAACAGGAAACGCCGAGGAAGTCAGCACAGCAGCCTAAGGCTAGAAAGAGCGTATTGTCGGTAACGGGGTGGCGGGGTCGCCTGTTGAGGGATAGATTCCGAGAACGAGATTGCGCACACCGAAGAAGACACCGAGGAAACGGAGACGATGTTGAACAATAAATACATGAACAAGAGAAGCGCCGAAAGTGCTCGAGTGAAGAGAATGGGAGACAGAGGAGTTGTAGAATAAAACGACGAAGTCGTAGAATGTTAGACACCTACGTCGCTTCGGTGAGAACGAGGCGAATGGGCCTTGACGTGCCTCGTTTTGGGGAGGATGGGTACTACTTGACACTTTCCGTCATCGTCTCGATTGGGTCTATGGAACTTGGTGACGTGATATTGTGGGTGACTAATGGACTTACTGCGGGTTGATCTCCAGTTAGAACCTCGCTACATCACGATGTGGAAGGTGGCCGAGAGGTTTAGATTGTTGACAAATATTCGGCGGTGACATCACCACGGTTGGTACGTATTGAAAGGCTCCTTGATGGTGCCAGTCATCATACAGATGCAAGTCAATACACCGCGAGGGTGGAAGAAGACACGTGTGGGGGAGAATCAGACAGTTACCGTAAGGGATTTCGTAGCAGCATCAAAATGGGTGAAGAGGAATGATAGAGCGCGTGACATGGCAACGTGAGGGGACATGACCGTCAAAGTGTCCTGTTCCATGGCACGCACAGCTTTTTCATCTCCTTGCCGGAAGCATATTTGAGAGTAACATGATCAAGACGAATTGACGTGGAGATGACAACCGATTCTCTCCTTACTCAACTGTACATCCTGTCTTCATTCTTCGGTCCGCGTAACCGGGTCCTAGCAATGGTGACCACAGGGCTGAAATCTTTTCTCGCCGTCCATGGCCCCCGACCGGCTTGTGTACGAACGCAACATCAGTCTCGTCACTGGCCTTATCCTCCGTCTTATTCTCGGCTCCTTGTTGGCCTCCTTCGCCGCCACGTCCTAGACCTCCTCCGTGATCTCCTTCTTGACCTCCTTCTTGACCTCCTTCTTGACCTCCTTCTTGCTTTCTTTCGACATTGAGGAACCTTTCCTGTCAGCGTTTGGGTGGGCCGCTGCTCTCTGGCCCCCTATAGCTCTTCGGTCCTTTGACGACAACTTTATTGCATGCCGATGTGTCAATAGACCGATTCCAACGCGGACTTCTCCATCCGATGATCTGAACTCTTGTTGAAGATGGAATGAATCGACGGTTCCCCCGCTCCAATGAACAGATCGAGAATGCATGGTTTCAGGACCAAAACAGGAGCCTTGGTAGTCTTCTTGCCACGGATCTCCAGGCCAGACGCTGGTAATCGTACTTCGCCCCCATTGCCACGTTTCCTCTTGCTTCCGGAGCCAGAGTCACTCGTCGTAATGCGGTGCTCTGTCACCTGTCTCTTGGTTACTAATTGCTCCAAAAAGTCTTGCCCTCAGTAGTCCTCCAACAAGGACACATCAACCAAGAGATCAGCCAGGAGACTCACCAGTTATTCAATGCAAACCCCAGTAGATATCCCATGAAGTCCGGCACTTTACTGCAAGTAGCCATCATGCGCCTTGTCTCCAGAGACCTTTTGCAGTTGTTCAATCTGAAAGGTCGTATTTGGAGAAGGTACCGCCGATCGTTGCCTGTAGCTCGCCTCTGTCGTGGAGAAACAAGATTGGCGAGCATTCAAAGCTGCTCCCAGTCGAAGAAGGTAGGTTCGAAATTGCTCCTCGAAAACGGGCTCGGTTGGTCGGCGACCACTGCTCTGAGCCCCGGAAGTTGGCAAGAGTCTCGAGCTTCCCCACCCAGCATGCCAGATACTGCAGCTGATGCCGACGAGTAGGAAGGACTTGAGATGCGAGGATTCCGGACAGGCGTAGAATAATCCGGTGTATGGGTTAGCAAGAGAAACCGCTTAATTTGCAGACCAGAAAACGCACCCTTGGTCGACAATGTTGGAGAATGCGAGTTTCGGGTAAGTCGGACATGACTCCAAAAGAGACGGGCATTGGCGCCAAGTGTGACATGCAATTCTGGCAATGAGGTGTCTCGAGGGCGGTTCAAATCTCGTTGCATGGGCCTGGGGCTTCGTGTCCAGAAGTGCGCCGCAGCGACTGCCTTGGAAGCCTCTCAAGAAAGTCTCTCCCTCGGGACTTCTGGACCACAACTCTCATTGCGTGCGGCAATTCCCTTTTCAAGGAGGGAACAAGCTTGCCGCGGATGCGTACGTCTGTCGGGCCATTGTTGACAACGGCATCGGCGAGACCTTCTCAACAAACGCTTGCTTGAGGGTCCCCAGTGGCATATCTCTCGCCAGTTCGACCTTGACCGTGCAGGCGTCGATGTCGAAACAACAAGAAAGCAGGTGCTGTGGGACCAGATGCGCGTTGTCGCCCTAACCCGCCTCCGAAAGCTTCGGCACACTGAATTCTCTGCCTCGCCAGCTACATGGGCATGTCATGCGGAACAGTTGTAGTAGTCTTGAGCGAGGCGGATCGTCAGCCGACTGCGGCGTGCGGCTGGTGGTATTGTTGGCGGACGTGGGTGCTGATGGTCAGGTTGTTGCGCCTGCCGCGGTGGAAGCGGAAGTGGAGGGATGAGCTTCTGATGTGCCGGGAAGTTGCCGACATTCGAATTGCGGAGACAATGCGGTCGGCGCAGTATCGTGAGAAGAAGGTGCAGATGTTTCCCGGTTCGATTGCTCACGCCTGTCGTTGAGTGATTGGGCGGTCATGTTACATCCAGCGGCACAGGAGTCCGCTGTGCAGATGCGTGAGCTGGGGTGACCGACAGACGGCTTCATGCCCAGTTCGTTCTTCTTCCAAGAGCAGCCTTCCCACGCCCGAGATCATTCGAGAACAGGTGGCGTTTTGAAGTCCCAAGTTGCGCCGACTCGCCAGTTTGTCTCCCCCTCGGTGCTCTGTGCTGGTGAATAACAGTCTTGATCCCGCCCTTCTAGATCGAAACTGTGTCGATCTCCAGCCATGTCCTTCCCTTGTTCGAATGTTCTCGCCGTGTGTTAAACGGTGACCAAGACAGTTTCCAGCTTTCGTTGACCTGGCGGAGCGACTCATTGCAGGCAGTGTCAGGAGATAAGGCCATGATCATGTTAGAAAATTGGCTTCGCTGCGTCGGCGTTGGTTTTGGAGTTCAGAATCGTGTCCTTGGTTGCAATGGAGTATAGCGGACAACCGAGATTGGCCAGTGGTGTGCCGAATGGCGTTGTTCATGGCATGGCGAAGTCTGTGCATCATCGCGGCGGAGGGTTGCAACCTGCTTCTAGAGAAGCTCAAGGTAAGCAGCACCTTCGCCCGTAGTTTCGGCAGGCCTGTGTACTCGGCATTCCAGTTTGACTCAGCCTCTACCACGGCTAGTGAAGCTCTCGATTGCTGCGGAAGCACAAGCATCTTGACCGCGATGCCGCCTGATGGTGGTTGCTTCGTTGCACTCCGCTTCCCAGGTTCCGTCACAGAAAGGGGAAAGGGTGGATTGAAGTGACGACGACGATTCAACGAGGTTGAAGATGGGCAGTTTCCCGAGTTGATCCCCTGGACAAGATCAAGGGGTTTGCGTTGTTTGTGTGCCAAAACGGCAGGATTGACGCAGAGAACAATGAGGCATGAGTCCCGCGAAGGCATCATCGGCGTAGTGTTCCCCACAAGAAATCGTAGTGTCTGGCACGTTCGGTGACGGCTTCCCATACTCCACCCGATCACCGTCCGGGACGGCTCGTCGTGTCCTGCGGCACCAGTACAAGATCGTATTACCCGTAGCCCAGCGCAGAACCATCGTACAGTGTGCCCCATAGTCCACACTAGGTTCGTCCGCTTGCCCACCTCCCAAAACGGGGTTGCTCATGTCCTGCCGAACATGCGTCCGGGAGCGATGGCAGCGCTGAACGTAGAGAGACCAACAAAGGCCTGTGGCAGTCAGGGACGCCTCCGGTTCTTGACAAATTGCACAAATCCTTGTTCGAGTTGAATGTGAAGTACGTCTCAAGCCGCGGTCGTGCGCGCGAGCTCAGACGGTTGAGCTGTTGGATGATGTTCCCCGTAGATATGTGGTATCGAGAAGATGTCTGCCGTTTTGACGCCGAGACGAGGAGGATGGGGTTTGCTCCAGGACAGACGAGGAGGTCGGGGTCCTCTTCACCAAGAATGCTGAGACCGAGGACACCACAAATGTTGGTTACGACGACGGTAACGACAACGGCGCGGACGGCGCGGACGATGGCGAGGGCGAGGATGAGGGCGAGGACAATGAGAATAATAAAGAAAAGGATGTCGACGAAGTTGCTGACGGTGACGCCGACGATGCTACCAACAGGGCGGCATCGAGAATATCCCGAGGATCTCTTGCCCCTTGCGAACGAGACCTGGGTCACTTTTCCTCTGTCAGCACCATTCGACGACGAGGATCGGGGATCATACTTGTTCTGTTGCGGGCAACTTGCCGTCGCCTAGTCAACGACTGCCAAAGCCACCTAGCTGACCTCCACCGACAACGCCAGCTGGCTGGACGCAAAGTCGGCCTTGTCTTTCCGGGAGACTAGAATCGAGTGCAGAGAGGAACCATCTGAGTTGCTGCGTGGAAGGTTGGCGGCTTCATCGCGTCAGGCTCGGGTCATGTCCGACATTGGAGGCTCGGTAGAGGTTCGGCGGTGCTCAGGATCTTGTCGTGGTAAGATAGAAGATCGGTAACTGGATGGTGGGCTTCGTCTTAAGGGTAGCGACAGCGGCGTGGTGGTCGTTGGGGTTGGGGACGATGTCACCGCGGTACAGCAAGGAAGTGGCCATGTACTTGCCGTGGCGGGGGGCGTGGTTGACTGTCTGTTGTTGGGCTCGAAGCAAGATATGAGAATCCCCGGTGTGGTTGGCCTCGGCGGCGACCTCGGCGGCAGAGATCGTAGGGGCGTAGGCGTCGAGAGAGAAGTGAATGCGAGGGTGGGGGACCAGATCGGATTGGAGGCAGGGAAATATTATGGATTGTTCTGCTTTAGACAGTGTATCTCGTTGAAGTGGGATGTGCGATCGTGGTCTAGTCCAAGGAAGGGTTAGCGAGGGGCTGCGTTCGGCGGCGGGATTTCAATTTTCAGTGCTGGAGTAGAGTAGAGGTATGACGCCTACAACCTTGGTTCTGGAACGACGGCGTCGATAGAGAGTCGCACATCTCTTGGCAGGCCTTGCCGTGTCAAGCCGGAACTTTGGACGGCGCTGGAGAGAGCAAAAAACGCAGGCGTTTGAGGATGACGGATGGCGTCGGGAAAGACTTCCGGTATTTTGTGTTCGTTGTGTCGTTGCTGCGAGGCGACGCGAAGAAAATCTGCCCAGTGTGGTAAGAGTGAGAGCTGAGGTTGCCGGAACGTTGGAAACAGGGCTGCAAGTCGGAGAAAGCTCCCAGGAAGGCAGGAGCTCGATGACTACCTGAGGGGCTATTTCACTGTTTGGGGTGATTCAGTTACGCAGAAGCGGCCCGGAAGCTAAAGTCAGCTATTTGCATAATTCCAGGAATCGTACGGCAGTTCCCGAGGGGCACTGCCTCAAAGATCGACTTTGGGGACTACGCGCACCGTGGCAGAATCGCCTTTTGTTGATGCAGCCCACATGGCTACCGCTCTGCGTAGCTCTGGCCCAAAAGGCGACGTGCGCGCGCTTGGGAGTCGTAGGAGGCAGTTGCAGTGGGCGGTCGCAGTGGGCACCTCAGCGAAAAGAAAAATCCATGACCGCAAGACGGGACCCAGCTGCCGTGACCTCGTTGCGAGGTCACAGCTCCTAGGTTCCTAGGCACCTCGGTACCTCCAGATTGCGTGACCTGAAAATCAGGTCACAGCTGGGAGTATATGGTCCGTGCGCGTCCGTGGGAGCCTTAGTCAGCTTTTTTCTAGCCAATGGTCAAGCTTGAATTTCAGCGTCTATACCTTATTAGGCCCATCACGCATAAGAACGGTCATGGGAGGTGTGCATGACCGCTAAAGCAATGGCAGAGGGTGTGACCACTAAAAATGGTCACAGAAGGTCCAGCGTCCATGACCGCCAAAATCGAATTATCGAATTTTGAGCCAGTGCCCCTCGCGAACTCCCGTAGAATCCCCCGATGCAGGAGCGGACAAATTCACTTAAGCATCTCGGGCAGAGCTGAGCAGCACGCATCTTGTGAATACGCCAGCGAAATTTACGTGCCGCCCGACGTCTCATGCGGGATGCAGCGGCGGAGAAGGCAGAGCTGCAATTCCAGGGTGCAGTTCGTTGCGCGGGAGGGGAGGCTTCTCGATCCTCCGTTGTGGCCACGCGATCGACGTTACTTGCACCTCACGAACTTGGGATACTTTCCTTCCCGGGAATTCATATTCCCCAAGAACGTGAATGCCATCATTTACAGCGTGCTGAATCATGTTCAAATGAATATTGAGGTTCTTATCGGCCTTGACCTGGTCGCGTTGGTGCCGGCCCACTCGCTTTTCAATCAGAGGCGTCGTGAATGTGAGCTTCCACCAGCCTCGCTTCGAATTGAATGGCTGCCACATCTGTTCAACGTGGTAATTGACTCATGCTGAAGGAGACTGAAAGCCAACGGCGAGACGTGTGAGCTTCAAGCAATTCCAAAAGAACCATAAAGATACCCTCTTTTACAATCTCGCGACCTGGAGAGCCTCACATCTTCATCATGAACAGAGTTTGACGGCTGGCGTGCCGTCTCGTCAACTTGATCGCCTACCCTCCCAGCATTCCATGCCCTCTTGGCATCGTGTTCCCGTCTAAACATCCCGTTCTCCGTGAGCCGACTTTCCATCTCTTCCTAATCTTATGATCGATAATGCTGCTGCGGCGGGTTGCGGCATAAGGCGCCGATTGCCCGAACAGACGAAGGATACTGAGGTCGCCCCCACCCAAGTCAAGGTCGGCTAAACCAAGGGCAGGTCGGCCTAACCTACGGTCGACCAAGCTCACCTGAGATAACCTAGGTCGACCAAACCCAAGGTCGACCAAATTTAAGGTCGACCTGAATAAGGCCAAGGTCGACCCAAATAAACCTAAGGTCGACCCTGTTCGAGATCGGTGATGGTCGTGTTCGACTGGCAACAGGTGAGGACAAAAGCGCAAGACGAAAAGGGATCGATTCGAGGCATTATTCCGGAGACGGAGCGAGTCCCGGAATTCAACCATTTCTGCTCGTACACGGCCACGACTTCAGGAGGGAGCCGAGTCCTGCGACATCGACCTCCATATCCTCCAAGCCCGCAATGTGCAAAGGCTGCCAGGCAGTCACGTCAAACTTTATATTAAGATGTGAACAATATGCATTGCTGCTCTTCTATCCGCGAGTCCCATCTCACACGAGAATCGCAGTCCCGGAATTTCCGCACGTCATGACAAGGTGCTCGCCTGAGGATCTTGTCGGAATCATCACCTTCCTTTCAAAAAGCTTTACGAAAAGCAAGATGAGGTGAAGGTCATCCCAGGACACGGTTCCACGTCTCATACATAAGCTTCTCTTTTCGCTTGCCGTGCTTCACTGGAACAGCTGGTATTTGAGAGGAGGACCGATACAGTTCAGGATATTCATGTGCAACTCACTCCAACGTCAAACTCGGTCGGTTTTTTTCAGGATAGCTACCAGTCAGATGATGAGATGAAGGCCGTATTGTGGGTTTTGAGAAGCAAGTTGGAAAGACCGAGCAGAATTGGCATAGAGTCCACGCTTCTCTGAGCGGGCCCGGAATGAAAGCTACCCAGGCGGACTTCAACGCCCGTAAAAGGGGGAGCAGGGTTCAGGAATATCTTCCCAACCTTAGAGTCAGCTATATCGAGAACAACAGGGAGCTGGCTTCACAGTTTGCAACTTCCACGATTCCGTGATTCCCAATGCGTGGATGTGGATATTCCCGTGTCTTTCCGGCTTTTGTTGAGAATACAACCGACTGCCATCAAAACCCACTGGATTCAACGACAGCTTGCCAAATGTGGTAGATGTACCTATGGAAATGAAACGGGCTGTCAATAACATGCCTTCGGCGCGTCTGGCGATGTGAGATCTCGGTGAGCAAACCAGCAAAGGCAGGATGCGCGGCTCCACAGAACTATTTGATACTTCACACAGCCTCAATCAATGGATCAAATGCGTTCGAACCGGCCTTCCAGTCAATCGAGGTGGAAGTCGATAACATACTCTAACGACGTAAGTGCAAGGACCGTAGTACATGGAGTGAAGAGTTCCGTCCGATGAGAGGCTCCCTGGGGGTTTCCTTGACCGATATCGAATTTTGTGATGGGCTCAGTTATGGATAATATGGGTCTGGAACGGTGCCATTCATACTCCGGTCTGGACTCAAGTTTGATTTCTGACGCTCGAAACATTGCGCAGTGTCAACTCCCGGCACTTGATGTGGTGTTTAGGTCAGCGTTGCCGTAAGTGCAATCAAGTTAATTTTGACCCACAAAATTGCTATTGATAAGATTTTTCTTGGAGTTTTTAGTTATTTAGGTAACTTATAAATAGGTTAATTTAAGTTACTATATAAAAATATGTGACCTATATAATGAAGCTATTTATAATATACCTAGCAATCTAAAGCTGTTATTTAGTAGTATAACCCCCCTTTTTATCTAGTTTTTTAACAGCTAGAGCCTCTCTATAGTATCCAGCTTCATCCTCATCCTCTACGACGTGAGGGTTAACTTTATAGTACTAAAAGCCCTCTTATAGTTAGCCGCTATTGCCAGCACGGTGAAGACGTTAATTGCAAGCCGGGAGAGCGCCGGGAAGGTCTCTAAATGGTCCAACTACCACCAGACGGGATTAGAGGTCTTCTCTAGAGGTTGATGGAGGTATAGATTGAGCTCATCCATCCGGGGTAGGGTCTACTGGCGCCAGCTATTAACCCACTACTGGAAGTGAGTGTCATCATCATCCCAAGCCTCATAGTCAACGGCAGGGCTAGTAGGGCTGGGGATACCCTCTTCCGCGCCATACTAATAATACTACTTATTAAAGTACTCTATGAGGGTGTTCTAAGCCTTCTCGACCCATCCCTCTTAGTGGTCACCACTCCATACGTCTCATAAATAGGAGATCCCAAATGCGGGATAGAGGATAATCGCACTAGAAAGCAGTAGGGAGTCCCCTAACCTATTATAGTAGTAAAAGAGCTTCTACCACAACTGCTCAATACTACTATAGAGGAAGGTTTACTACTGCTCGTCAAGAGAGTCAAATTGCAAGGCTACCTAAGAGACTAGAGATGCCCAGTCTTTACGTACGTAATTAGGGAGGGCTTATTAGTTATACTAACTACATTGAGGTCGTCCTAAATAGGTTTATAATAGCTGCAACTCCTCAAAAGGATTATTAGGAGAGATTGTGGAGTTATAGTAAGTCTTCTAGTTGATGAGGTGTAAAAGGAGGTATTCCAAGCCCATCGTGACCTCCCAAAGTCAACTATGCCTATCACCAACCCCCCAGCCCTTATACCTCTTTGTCTAATAATAAAAAGGCTCTAGGATCATACCTATCTCAGCAAGAACCTTCTAGTCGTTAGAAGACAATAGATCCGCTTCTAGGATATGCTTTTTAACGTTATTATTATTATTATTTAATAGTATAAAAGACTAGATCTTATTCTTCTTCTTTATAGCCCTCTTAATTATAAGGTACGTACTGTTCTAGCGAGTGTCGTTATTCAGGATAAGCTGGGCCTCATGAGACGACTTAGAGAAGATCTAGAAGTCAGCAGAGTCGCTATTAATCTCAGCTATAGCCTTCCGGTACCGTTTAGTCCGTTGCAGAGAGGCCCAGACGTACTTAATAATGTTCCGGAGCCAGCCAATAGGCCCAAGCCTCCACCAGAGGTCAAGATTATCATCATAATAGTTAATAAGCCAGTAGTAGTTAGATTTGGCCTCAAGAGTCTCCTTATTGGCGCCAAATAAAAAGGCCTGGGCTGTGAGGTTGAGTATATAGCTATAGCACCTCATACGCCGGGCCTCCACATCCTCCTCCGTTATTGCGGGATATATATCCCAGTAGAAGACCTAGAGGCAGGTATTATTATTAGTTGCGTTATTAGAGATAGTTACTCCAATCCGGTCCTAGATCCTATATTGGTTAATAACGTTAAGGAGGGTCTCTAAGAGGGTATTACTACTATAGTCTCTATAGTGTTAAGAGAAGCCTAAGAGGTATAACTATAACGTGCTAGTAATATCAATAAAATAATATATAACCCCTATAAAGGCGTAAATATTAGGCAATAACTATAGATTAAATGAAAGGTGTATTTTGGATGCTGCTGAGTGGAGCTCCGACTTTACGAGGGCCTCTCCGCGCTGCTAGAAGTTGTGGAGATAGTCCTAAATAGACGTACAACTCTATAGGACCTCTCTAGCGACCTCTATACTATGGTATTATAGGATCTATTGGAGGAAGGTATTCTCAAAGTGGGCAAAAGGGAGGTTAGTAGAGATAATAGAGGCGACGTAGAGATCCCGTAGAGTTATGATCTTACCCTTAGGGATATTGCTATTATTAAGCTATACCCTCTTATATAGAGGAGGGTCTAATAGGGTTATTAAGGAGTTAGCGTTAGAATCCTTATCTAAGAGGGTAGAGATCCTATAAATACAATAGCTACTTTAGCCTCATTAGAGTGGACTTTATATTAGTAAGAAGCTTAGGATAATATACTACATTAAGTGCTCTAGGGCGGTAGAAGTAGTAGCGGCGCTAAATACCTTAGGGGTCCCTCTAGTATTGTATTGTTGGCAACTCTAATAGGAGGCTGCGGCCTAGCCCTGAATAACCTTAATGAGGAAGTCGCTATGCTCTTGAATCTAGCTGGATTGACCCTAGCCTCTCCACTACGTCAAGTGCTACTTAAGGATATACCTCTTACTACTAACAATAATAATAGGTAGGTTATTAATTATAGGATTTAGAGGGATAATAGTAGTAAGGGCTATCTCAATCTATATAGAGATCCACTAGCGCGGGGCGCCTAAGATTGCATACGCGTTAGCAGTAGAGGAGGAGGCAATAGTAGTAGTAGATATTATAAAGTTTAGTAAGGTAATAGGGGTAAATAATAAGTAAGATATATAATAATATAAAACTTTTATAATTCACGTTTAATCGCAACGTTAAATACACTATTTAAATTGCCGTAATTACATCTACCTATTACTAACGTTTCAGAAAAATAAGCCTTTATCTAGTATAGTGAGGGTGGTCTGAATAACCTTAATAGTATATATGATGATAGTGAGGTTAGTAATAGTAGTATGTTTTAGTAGCTGGGCATGCCTAAATAAATAGGGTAGGGGCTAATCTATAGCCTCCTATTAGCTAGATCTATATATATATAAGACATCAAAGTATTCAATAATTCTGAGGGAGGAGGGATTGCTTAATTAGGAAGTAGTAATGGTATCACTTTAGTTGATTAACTTATATTGTTTGTTGAATAGTTTGTACTTATGGCAACGCTGGTTTAGGTATATGCCGAGGCGTTTGCGGGGGATGGACCGATCCGGCGTCCGGGTGGATCGAAGCTCATCTCCACTCGGTCTAACCGCCCGTATCCCGCCCCCGGCCGTTTGCCCCACCCGAACCCGGGAATCAAGACTGAATTCATCAAAATGAATGGTCCCACCCAGATTCTAGAAGCTCGACTGGGGAAAGGGGCCTACGGTCGTAATGCTAGGCTTGCTTTGGCATCTCTGCTGTTGCATTTCCATGAAATGCGTGAACACGCCGTAATCGGGGCCTTCGGAGGTGAATCCGTTGGGCACTGGAACAAGAAAAATGCAAGATGACCTTAACCTGGCGCCATAACCAACTCGGCCACCCTTCCAATCGGATTATTGGGCACTGGAAGCTCCGAACAATTGTAGGATCTCACTACAACGGAATTCCACATGCATGGAGGACTAACTCATCGGCCAATCTTGAAGAGGACCAATGGCAGTCCTTACTGAAGAAGACAAAAGCAGTGGATGTCCAGGCGCCCGGTCGTGGCAAAAAAAAAAAAAAAGAAAAGAGAAAAAAAAAGGGCCGCTCTGCTGCGTGGTCCCCCAGCCCAAAAAAGCGGTCTCTCATTTTGACGACCGAGCGCGGGACGAGATTGGCCAAACATCCTACAGGGCAAACAACATACCATGCCCGTCTCCAAGTGATCAAAAACCTTTTCGTCTCCGCGGTTTAGCATCTGCAGAAGAGCAAATTTGGAAATTCCTCGACACCTCAGACGTGAGGAAAAGGCGAGATCAAATTCGGCGGAACCACATTTGCTTGATGCACGATTCCAGGCGCCTTCTGCAAACATCTGGGATGGAGGACGGCATACCCTGCCATCACAGGCAGGGGAGACAGCAAGATCTCATCAGGGGGACGGACTCCACCATCTTCTTGACCGCGCCATGGTGATTCTTTGAGCTATCCTGGTGTGATTGGCACGTTTTACCAATCACAGTCGGACTGTGATGACGGCCGGAGGACTGCATGATGGTGGGTGAGTCCATCCTCTCGGCAAAACGGAATCTTCGAATCTGGAGCTTGTCTCGGGATGTTTTCCGGCTGGACCCAGAGTGACGAGACCTGAGGCTAGGGAGGTGTTTGTCGAAATGCCAAGCTTGCGTCTTTCAACTTCCGCGACCGCTACTTGTCTCGAAACTGGAGGGCAGCCACGCGGCCTGCTTTCCACGCCCTTTCGCTGTCTTGATGAGATGTTTGCGTCTCGGATGGCTTGTGGATATTGATTCAGGCTGACGCCACGGACTGACAAGCGACCAGGGAAGCCCGTCAGGTAGATGTTGGACAATTTGGCCAAGCGTGCATCGAGCGGGTTATGCATGCATCAATTGCCGTCCTCATTGGATCAGATCTCGGTCGAGATAGATCGATCGAATCTGGGTCCTGGACACGATCCCGCATAGTCACGTCACTGGGAGGCACCCGAAACATGAGAATACTGCCACTTCTTTCTGGGGTCGCGTCCTCTCTGGCCGCTTCAAGCACTGCCGCTGGCCACCAGAAATAATCTCACGACCATCGGCTGTCGGGCGATTGAAGTTGATACGGATGGCGAGTTCATGTTGGGCTTGATTGCCTGGTCGACTTGTCTCTGGCGTGCGGCGTGAGTCGCTGACATGCGGCACGGGCGGGGATCGCCGGCACCAGTATCCGTACCGCCTCATCTTGCTGCTATCCGGGCTGGGCATGGCATCGGCCTGCGTCCCGAAGACTTTGCTTGCACAGCCAAGAAAGCAAACATGCCGAATCGCTTACTCAAAGCGGTATGCCGGGCGTCGGGCGAAGTACGGGTATGCGAGTTTCTGGACGGGAGGTGACGGTTGGTTAATTTCCAGGTTGCGCAGCGCGGTCGGGCCAAGCCAACCGTTAGTGCACCGTTCAGCCGCACCAACAGAACGAGACACTCACGCAACCTTTGACGGCATCGCAAAAGTACTCTTACGATGTCGCCATGGTCAGTCGTATCCTTATTGGGACGCGCGCGTGATGCCGAGCATGCAAACAACCGTGTTTTCCTTTCCCCTTTTCTTCTTTGTTGGCGCGGTTGGTCGGTGAAGCGGTTGAATGCGCAGATGAATTGCCGCTCCAGAGGGCGGGATGAGACAGCGGGATGAGAGAGCTCTGCCACCGCCACCGCAACCCAGCTAACAAACAAACTTGTGCTTGCCCATACTTGATCCGCATCGGCAGCCGTCTCACTTCTCCTGGTTGTTTGTCGATTGCTCTCGCATTCGCTGCGTTTCGTTGCTCGGCGTACTGCGATTGTCGCGCACTCGCGCTGCATCCAGTGACGGCGCTTCTGCTTACGGCCGACCACTGCCCCGAGCCCCAGTTAGACATCGCCTCCGTCCTTCCGTATTACAATATCTACGTGCATTGAACAGTTCCGAACCCTAACAGCATGTTTCCTCAGCCGTAATTCAAACCCGATTGAGTCGCATCCATGGGAAGCTGCCTACCTCACTCCTGGGCACCAAGGGCCGGCTGAGGTGGATGTGAATCTCGTGAAAAAAAAATGGTCTGCTGGATTTCAGAGGTGCGGGATGGGTACATTTCGGCTGAATTTTTCCAGCCAATGGATAAGCCCCGATAGCACCGCACACAAGGGTCCGTGCTTATCTCCGGCGGTAATGATGGGAGCCCGGCAATAGTGAATTACCTATAGCGAGTGGTCCGCTGATGTGACCACTGTACGACAGCGCACACTGCCTAAAGCGTGGGGTTGAGCCGTTCTGCGCCCTTGAAGGCTTCAACCTGGAACTTGGAAGTTTCGAGGACCAGTGAAGCGCGCCACCTCAGCCATGAGATGGGTTTCATACATTGTGTTGCAGCGGCTTAGCCGTGCTTCCCTTCATCAAAAGTCGCTTTATTACTGCTGGTGCATACCGACTTTCTGGACATGCGGCTTGTCTGGTCCTAGTCGGCCGCATGTTCCGTATCCCCTCTTGACCGAGACGCCGGAGCGGCCTCCGGACACGGCCTTGTTGAGTCGAGTGCCTCACTCATGAAAGGATATCATTCACCATCAATTTCTCCCATGACGCCTGGCCCTCTCCTTAATAGACATTGCTATTGACGAGAAATGGGTTCCTCGGTCATTGCCTTGATTGCCCACGATTGATTGAGTTGTAGCGAGCCCGGTGCCGGGTCATTCTGAAGGGCCGGGGCCAGCTCGAACGAAAACTTCGCGTCACCGGCGAAAGCTGTCTTCTTCCACTACCGAAGTTCATGCAATGCTCTCCGATACGATCATCACAATCATCACAGTAGTGGCAACCTTAAGAGAAGGATGATGATCTCGCCACGCAATATCACTACCCCTCCTGTCGCCGCCGCCGCGTTTCTCGCCGTACACATACGCCCATCGGCCAGCAGAATCCGTGTTTCGTCTTTCTTTCAAGATCTTGGCATCTATTAATGACGGTCATGGACATTGGAGCCGCGATTCTGTCCATCAACAGGCCCATAATCCACCGCGAGATTCCCGGTACCGCAGCCCTCGACCACGGTCTCTCACCACACATGTTTCTCACCACCCAAGTCATCGACCGCCAGCGATCGTTATCTCTCGCCAAACACCTCTCATTCTCAGGTATCCACGCTATTACTCCGATTGGTTTTTTAAATGTGATTTTACACGGACTTGATACTTCTCTCCCGTATCTGCGGTTTACTTGGGATTTGTTCACATAAAAGCTCCCGACATCTTCTACTACGTGAGAGTAAACGCGCAATATATCCAAAGAATTTATCTTTTGACCACCATCTCTCGTCCGTTGTCGAAGCTTTCGCATTCCCTTCATCATATCGATGCAGCACCCCTCTCACGTCTACGAAAGATCTCACACAGATTCCATTCCTGCCAACTATCGGCATGGCGGCCATTTGCCAGAAAAGTTCACTCTTCACGTTCGCCGTCTTATGAAACCTGAAGACCGAAAGGAACGGCACGAATAATGCTCATGTATCTGTTGACAACCCGTCAACCGAAGACAGGACATCGAGCACGCCTTGAGCAGCAGGCACACAAGGTGTGGCTTCCTAATGTGACGTCTTGTGACATGAATCGGACGAGAGCACTTCGATCTGGAACGTAAACTGCCATGTATTGGACTCTAGAGAAGAGCTGGGACAACATCGATCCAGTTCGTTTATTATGTAGCCATGTCTCTCACGTGGAGCTGGTAGTCAGAAGCGTCAAGTCGACATAATTCAACACAAACTTTGCAGCCCAGCTCAAGCGAGGAGGGACACATGCAGGAAAAGTCCTCTGCATCATAAGATAAACTCACAAAACCAACATCAGATACAATCTTCCCTCACGTTTGCAAGGTTGTTGAAAAGTGATGCGCCAAACGAGCCGTGAGGAGCGCGATCTTGCACTAAAGGTGGCCCTGGCCGGTGCCACACCCTCGCTCGAACCAAAGATACCCTACCCGGCACCAGTGACACATATGTCTCCCTTTGCTGGAATGCAGACAAGATCTTTCCCGCGACCGTCTTGGCCAAGACAATGCCGGAAATGCCGGAAGTGGGTTCTCGGAAAGACTGCCCACAAAATGGCGCTGTCAACGCATCGTCGTCTCGTCTGGTGAAGGGATGGCCAACTACGAGTTCGCATCTCGCGTGAGGCTGTCTTTCATTCAGTGTGCATAACAAGGTCAACTTGAACATCTTATTACTCCGTTGCAATACGGCCAAGCTATCGGTGCCACACTTGCGAAAGGTGCACGGCTCTGTCGCATCGAGGGTGGCAGCATCCGACCCCGGCAGACTTGGTCCTTCTATCCAATGCGCCCGAATTGCCACGCGCCTCGCGACATGTTACGAATACATCATGAGTGAGCAGGCAGTAGATACATCATGGTAAAACCTCCCCATCCCAGTACTTGGAAGCTTCGACAAAACGCGTTCATGGTGTCATCGTGATTCAAACGCCTCGATGTGTGTCGGATGTCTCGTGGCAGCCCCTCATTACGCCGTGAGCAAGGCGTCTGCAGCGTTCCAGACATGATTTGCCTCGAACCTTTCTCTGCTGTCGACGGAATCGCTTGGTTGTATGTCGGCTGTGAAGCCGGGCTCCGATGGCTCGTTGAGATGCCTCGGACCTGCGCCGCATTGTCACCATGTCCAAGGGGGTCTCTTGAGGATAAGCACCTTTATCGGATAAGACGGCGCGATGTATGGATCAACAACAGCTTCGAAGATGCCAAGGGTATTCCGGTTAAACGACATGATTATTGACTGGCATGACGAGAGACGGTTAGCGTGCGACCTGAGTTGTGAGGCAGTCCTTAATGTGTGGAGAAACGAGGCGGGAATTCACAGCAGCTTCAGAACAACGCGACTTGTTGATAGATGGTTTGAGGGTGATGAAGGCGAGTAGATGAATGGATTTACCCCCACCGACTGAGTTTTTGGAAGTTTGGGTTTCCGAAAGCGTTGGCGGTCTCCTGGAGTGGTTGTTGATGATGTTGTTAATTGAGTAGTTGGACTTGATGTTGCCGAACGTTTCCCGCCAGTAGTAGCTGCAATTGACGAGACTTCCTCAAGGACTTGCGGATCCCGTAGGTCGCGGTGGGCGAGGTCGCGTTCCGGACTCGGTCATGTCGCTGGAGTCGCCGTTGGAGGAAAGGTACTTGCAAGCTACTTCGAAGCCAGTGTAGGTATGGAAGAGTGCTGAGCTGGCGCTTTGTCGTCGAAGCGGACGCGGGGTATAAAAGTGTGCAGCATAATTGGGGAGATGAGAAAACGCTGGGAGATCCTTGGATGACCAAGGCAAGGGTGGTGATGTGGTGATTCTTGCGGTTGTGTAGGAGTCGGGTGGTCGATACCTTCGGGAGGGAGCTGAGGATGCAGTAAATGTCAGTCAAGACACCCCCCTTATTCCCAATTAATTAGCCTGGACTCACCATAGATTATTGATTTTTTTAGGAGCACCCATCACTTGGAGAACCGTCAATTCATCTACGCCGGCGATGATGTAGGTAAGGCGATTTTGATGATTATCGTTATCGTTATCGCGATACCGATAACGATAGCAATAACGGTCACCTCGACTTCACCGTTTTCCCTTCCAGCCAATGAGCAGCTCGGATGGCTGAGGTCCGGGTCATGCCTGCCGTCGGCGTCAACGCCCGTCCGTCCCGTCATTTACATGACCGATCCCGAGATTCAATTCACCATGACAACCGCGCCCAGAAACGTAACTCAATTCGCCAAATAAGCGAGGCGCGTCTCGTCGTTCAAAAAATAAACTGCAGGTCTCCGGTAATCCAACTCTTCTCCATCCAAAATCACCATCTGCAACCCACCGTCAAGTCAACGTAATGTCACAGCTCACCCTCTGCGAGGCCGAGTGCTAATGTTCCCAATAGGATGGGCAGAAAGCTTTCTGAAAAGAAGCAGGTCCAGCTGGCGAACGCCAGGCAGTCCCGGCGCCTCAAGGCTACAGCCCGCCAGAGAGCGGCTGAAGGTGAGTATCCTGGTCTAACGTCGAGATTGAAAGCTAACCTGACCAACAGCTCACACGCCTCCCGTCCAAAGCCCCGAGGGAACACGAACCGGCCCACAGCCTGCAGTCCCGCTCCCTGTTACAGCCGCCCCCGCCCGCAGGTTCATCCCGGGACTGGTCCAGATGGATTCCAACGCCTCTAGGACCATGGCAACGAAGCGCGTACCGAACTTCGACGGCGCCGATGGTTTACTGTAGAGCTGGGACCAGGCGGCCGAAGAGTGGATTGGGAGCGCGTTTCGCGGAGAAGGCTAGAGTGCGACAAAATCTGCGGGAAATGGAGGAGGCTTGGGGGAAGGCCCCAGCTAATGTGGCCCTCGATATGATAGTCGGAGAGAAAGAGAACTCGACGTGCCGCTGCGACGCTGGATCTCGGATCTTGGCTCCGAACTTCTGACTACGGAAACATCCCATCCGGTGCGAACGTCGTGACGCGGGTTGAGTATGGATGGAGGAAGCACCTGACATGCTGTTCCAAAACTCTTTTAAGTTACTGAGAAGTCGTGAACTGCGTCGAATTGGGGTGTGAAGATGGACTTGTACATGTTGTCGTCAAACCCCGTTCAATCGGGATTGCCATGCCTGCGTGAACATTCACATGTCTCCGTCATATGTACGTCCCGATCAGTCCAAGCCGTCCGTTGCATCGTGACCTTGGACAACTTCGAGCGCGGCCATTGTGCAAGTCAAAGCCGCATCCCGCTGAAGCCCGGATGATGCATGGTGGAGTCACCAGACTGAAGTCTCCTCAAGCAGTTACGCCGAAGTCCACGCCACGATCCCCGATGTTCGTACGGCCAGGCATGGCCGTACGCCGCCGGAGATACCATGTGGCGCAATTCTACCCAACCTTGTGCGGTACGGCTTCGGGCCTGCCATTCTGTTTCGATGCGACATGATCCGGCGGATGAAAATCCATAGCAATTCGGCGATGGCACATAGGATCGTTTCTGAGACTCTCAGAGACCACATCTCATAGACAGTCACAAATTCACGTTGTAGTTCATGTCATCGGGGAAGTCGTTGCATCTGCTTTGGCAAAGCCGGCTGGTAATGGATCAGGTAAGAAAGGCGCACCAGCCGAGAGAACTCCCACCAAACACGCACATCTGTCTGGGTTATGGTTGAAGCAATACGACGCCGTATATTTACGACGGTTCGCTGGATCGCGCTCGCGCTCGTGGCCGTCATATTCTCGTCATCTCCTCGTCATCTTCTCGTGATATCCCCGTCATGTCCTCGTTATCTCCACGTCATCTTCTCGTGATCTCCCCGTTATGTTCTCGTCATCTCCTCGTCATCTTCTCGTCCTCTTCTCGGCATCTTCTCGTTCTCTCGCTGACGGCGGTCCGCTTGTCTGGACCCGAGGCGTGCGATCATGCCTTGATTCTCGGCCAGACTCAAAACAAACAACGGGCGGTGGCGATGGTGCTGTCCGACGCGGACTTCTCGGGGGCGGGCTCCGGAGTTCACTTGAAAGACGCACGCGGCCGGCTGGCGCCGGAGGAGGTCATCTGCAGCGGCGGCAGGTTTTGGTCTTGCATGCCGAGGCGAACTCGCTTAGATGAGCGGCAAGACCCAGGATTTGTCTGGTTGTCATCATTATCATCTTCTTCATTACTGGCGGTCTAGCCTGCTCCGGGCTTTGCTTGGGTGGTTGGGAACCGGCCGACTTGCAAAGGCCTGCGTTGAAAGCAGTATCACGTACATCGGCCGGGAAGAGAATGGTGACGAATGACGGTCTGACAGGCCGCGCTTCAGAGGTTAGCGGCAAAAGAAGAGTCACGGATTCAAACTGGGAGGCAAACACTTACGGATACAGTTGGTGCTCTCTTGTTTTCCCCATGACACGATGACACGGAGCAGGCACCATAAATCAGCAGACAGACAGGCAAGCCCACTTACACCATCCACGAGAGAGCAGCCAGATTCATGTGACGACGACGCCTTCTTTCGGAGCATCTACCGATATCCTTAAGAAAGGAAAGATCAAGTCACTGAGGAAGTACTACTGCTTCCCGTGCATGGCCAGATGACTCAAGATATTCCTGACGCCAACATCTTTTCTAGCAACTGATGACAACTTGGGTAAACACCTCGGAGGTTTGACGTGGTGAGGATGCTGAAGTATCTTCCTGGCCTTGGTGTCAAACATCATTCCACCGACGAATACGCACAATCCGATCCGATTGGGCTTCCGGTACCTCTCGCGCATTTGAGTCTGCTGTATGCCCAGTTGTCACGCCGACATCGAGGCCTTCGACGCGTCCGTTCAAGACAACAGAGAGAGGTAGGTGCCGTAGATGGAGATCCGAATGGCGCATGAAAGATGTTCGGTTTTGGACACTGACAGAGGCGGCCAGTGTGACTCTGATGCAAACATTCGAACGTGAAGAACGTGGATGAAGGTCCCAGTTGTTATTGAAAATGGTGGCGACGCTTTTGCGTTGATGAGAATCTGGGATGTTCAAAGGAAGCAGTTGTGACGGTGCCTTGGATGCCCGTCCTTCAGCCTCAGCCTCAGCCTCACCCTCTCCGCCATGTCAAAAGTTCTCGCGAGGTTATGGCGCCGTTGTTCCTTCCCCGAGCATCAGTTTCCTCTTCCTCGAATGAATGGATCCATCTAGGCAAGCGCCAACTGAGTGTTTTCGGGCAACTGCAATCGATGCAGCGCTCTTTCCTCTTCTAACTCGGTTCCACATCGCGGCAAACCCGGCGACTACCTTCTGTCAGACTATCCCCCGCTAAACCAAAATCTTTTCCACAACAACCACCCCAATCTTGCCAATTTAATGCTCACGTACTTCTCACTCTCTTCACAACTGCAACTTACGTCGCATCAAAACTCCGGTCTCAAAGGGAACGACTACCACAAGCGATCCGTTACGCTCTAAAATGGCCAATACCAAGTCTGCCGTGATGGACTCCTCGTCGGCATCGCCCTCCGAAGTGCCTGCGCGACCCGATACAGTGGTCGATTCGAAGCCAACCGCAACAGGCTCCTCTTCAGCTGCCTCCGAAAACGACCAGCCAAAGCCAGAGGAGGTGGTATTCAAGGGTCCCATGATCGACCTCGTTATCAGGATCCGCGATCTTGCCCACCGGAATCCCAACGACGCGCTCGCCATCAGCGGCCTGGAGTCTCTGGCCCGTGGAATTCAGTCCCTTCAAGATGAAGCTGACAGGTGCGAGAAGAAGCCGAACTCCGACTCTCCGCTTTCGAGCCGGGATGGAACGAACTAAATCCTGAACATATCGGGTAAGCTCACGCTAAAGAGTCATGGATTCGGTCATCGCTAATTTGTGTTCGGTCCCATAGGAAAGACGACGGATGCCTCATGCGTCGGCGGCGACATTCAACTACATGAACCAATCTGAAGTCGAGAAACTCCAAAGTTATACACCTGCATGTTGTGGTTGGAGCAGGTTTTGCATTGTCTATGGCGTGAAGGAGATGGCCGGAATTATCGGAGGGAACCAGGGCACTCGGTTGGGTCAATGCCCGACACCATTCGACGCCGTGAGACCTCGAAGCCCTACATACATATGTGCTGGTTGGAGCCAGTTCGATGATTTCCCCGGTATGAGGGAGATGCTGCGCATGACAGGAGGAGCCCACGGAGCTCTTTGGCTACCCTGGGTTGGCTTTGGTGGACGTTGTTGCGTGAAACAAGCCTTTTCTTGTTGAAACGCGCGATCGACACTCTTTTACTAGAAGCGCTTTCGACATCGGTCAGTGGAGACTCGGGATTCTTCATCAGAGTTTATGGTATCACCTCTAGATATTAACAAGAAACGCAAGTTCAAATAACTTTTCATTGTGCTTAGCAAGGGCCTGGCATTGGAAAACGCACGAAAATCGCACTGACGAATAACGTGCCGCTCAACCGGTCAACTCAATTTGAGGCACAACTTGACAGGCGGGGTGACGTGAGGCTAAGTCGCGGTGTAGGCCCAGTCCCTTTCCTGAAGTTGGTTTCATCTTTTGAAAAAGCCTAGCTTCGATTCAAGTGTAGGCGACATTTTTCCAGCCGACGAGGCGGGGCTGAAGCCGACCCGTGACCGGCCCGGGCCCGGAGTGCGCGGGGCCGAAAATGGGTCACTAACTGAGCTGTTGCGCTAGCCTAGAGGAAGCATTCTCGGCAGACTTTACGATCGTCACGTCAACCCTCATGCCCTCTGCACCATGATCGCCTTGAGGTAGGACGGCGCAAAGCAGCAGGTGCTCCTGGCTGGGAAGCGAGCGCACAAACCTCGGTGCTGGACGAGGGCAAGCTAGGAGGGAAACCAATGTATATCCGGCTTTACGAGAGACGTGTCTCGTCGGCAAGATGGGAGGAAAAGTGCGATTTGGGCGGGCTACTTCGAGGTAAGGAAGCTTCTAGGCGACAAGATGGAGGAAGTCTTCGCGAGGGAGGTCCATCTGCGCTTTTTCTTGCAGCCCGGCTGATACCAGAGCTACAGGAACGGGGAGCGTTGGCATTCATCTCGACGAGTCACCTCCATACAAATCAGCACTCGTTTCCATGGACTGCGACCAAGTCCCGACGAATTGACATGGGTGTAGACGATCGCCGGCGGGTCAAACAAGAAAGCACTTGAGCGAAAACATTCAAGACGTATTGGACCTCTTGTCATCTCTCCCACACACATCACCACTGCAGAACCAAACATCCCCCCAGCTATGTTCCTAGACAGAGAGCACCTGCAGCCAATGAGCATCACCAAGCTCGCGAAAATGCCCCTCACTCGCCCATCGCCTCATGACCTCCGACGCCTCCTCCTTCGCCGCTTCGAACGACCTCCTCGCCCGCTCCCGCTCCGCTCGGAGCAACCGCACACGCTCCAGCAGCTGCCCAACAGGCTCGGCGGCCCCTTGTCCCAAATCACCCTGCGCGTTATGGAGGGTGGCGAGCATCATGTCCAACGCAGCCGCGTCGGCGCCCGCGGGCAGCAGCTCGCGAAGTACGGTGGCGTAGAGGGGGATTCTGGCCTCGGGGTCTCGGATGGCGTTCAGGGCTGTGTCGACGAGGTCGCTGCACGCGGCCATGTGTGCGGTAGACCTGTTTGTGAGCGAACGCCGGCGGCTCATCATATCTTGAAGTGCAAGGCCCAGAGGTTTGTTGTTCATTGCGGGTGCTGGGCGTGGCCGTACCGGCGGCTGGGAGGGTGGTTGTTGTGGTGCCGGCGGGATGTTCTGGACGACTCGGCCGGGGATGTCTGCGGGCGGCTGTATGCGAGGCGGTAGGCTGTGGCGGAGTCGGTGGCGGACGTCTCTCTGCGGCAATCCCGGGGCCGGGACCGGCAGGTTAACCGGTGGATGTTGTGAGGCCGGCTGGTCGTTGAAGAGGCTTCCGTTGAGGCCCTGTGGCGGCGGTCGTGGGCGGGGCGGCAGGCTGCGGCGGAACTGGTTCGTCACGGCTCTGAACGGTAGCTGTGAGTGCCGCAGGCCGTGGCGGATGTCTGCGCCGGCGATGTCTCCGGGCGCCGAGACCGGAGAGACCGGCAGACTAATCGGCCGACCACGAGGACCTTCACGCTCGGAAACACCCGCAGGTGCCCTCGCCGGAGAGACCGGCGGAGTGACGGGAGGGGATACAGGTGGCGCTCGTCTCGGCGGCGTTGCAGGGTCTCGCGGACGAGGCAAGGCGTTTCCCCCTCCGTTGGCGCCGCCATCGCCTCTGCCATTGCCGCCGTGGTCCTCACCCTGTCCGCCACCCGGTGCATGGACGTGCACGATGCCATCGCCGCCGTTGCCAGCACATTGACAGCCCTCGCAAACAGTCCTGAGAAGTGTTCGGCGGAGCTCCTCGGGCCAAGTGTACACCGACCTTCGCAGGTCCGCGTCGAAGCGCCTCTTGAACCCGTTCTGGGCATTGTTGATGAGTTTTCCGAGGTGGTACTTGAGGGAGGAGGCGATTTTGCCCTCGATCGCGGGCCACTCGGTCTGCTGGAACCAGTCGACGTCGACGTTGAGCAACTGCGCCAGCTCACGGAGCTTGCTCGGGGACCTGACGACGAGTTCGTCGAAGCCGTTCCTGGCGAGGAAGTAGTTGATCACGACCTTGTCCTGCGCACGCCAGGTGACCTGGTTGCGATCGCCGATGTTCTTCAAGACGAGGTCGCCGATGACCTTGCCGCGGAATAGGTAGCTCATCCGATCCTGCGCCGGTGTCAGTCAGTCAGTCTCCTGTCGTGCGTGTTAGTGTGGGGGTTGATTGCTCACGTGCGGCTCGACGCCCGGCGGACAGCGCGGTTCCGAGAGGTGTTGATCCATGATGGCAGCCAACACAAGAAGGCGAGATGTCGAACACGACCGCCGTGTTACAAGATGGAGGAAGAAGGCAAAACCCTAAGTAACCCTAAGTAACCCTAACCCTAAGGCACAGTCTGCAGACCCGAGGTCCCCGAGAAGGGACGGCTCGAGATGTTCTGTTGATGCTCTTGGCGCCGTTGGGTCGGAGCCGTGGGAGCAGCTGCGGGATTCGGAGTCAGTTCAGGTTGTGCTCGACGAGACGAGTGGAGAGGAGGGCTAGTGGTCTTCTCACCCTGAAGAGGCACGCTCTGCGAACTCGAGGTCCTGTAGGGGACCTGGGGCAGGATGTGCCGCTGATGCTGGCATTGTTGGTTGTTCAAGTTGAACGGCGACCGACTTGGGACCGGGCGAAAGGGCGCGGGCTGTTCGTGCTGGCGGTACTCCATCGACCGCTGCCGCCGGTACTGATCAAACGCCTCGCTGTACTTCTCCATCTTGTCCTGAAGGAGATCGGAGCGGACACCGCTTACGCTCTCGGGCAACTGGGAGTCTGCGACGCTCGAGAGATCGGTCGCGTGGAGAGCGGGGTTTCTGTCTTCGTCAAAGTTTTGCAGCCACGCGTCGTAGGCTGGTGCGAACGAAGGGTCGATGGCAGCATTTCCGGGGTAAATTCGTCGAGAAAGCAGTGCGTTGAAGTAGCCCTCATCGCTGTCGAACTGGCTGCGGAAGATGGGGTCGTCGGCGTTGGAGCTCATGGCTGCTGGCGATGGCGGTGACTGTCGTTTGTCGATGTCTTTTTTCTTCTTTTTGGTGTTGTTGAACGGTGAAGTTGGCTGGCGAGGAAAGCGCGAGAGACCGGTTCAGTCCAAGGGAAGCTGCATGGAACAGGTAAGCCAACATAAGACAGGACAAGATGAGCATTGAGCGGGGGCTTTACCTTACGCGAGCTGTTTTGGGTCTTCCCTCCGTTTGATCCGTTTGATGCCCGCGACGGTTCATCCGAACCCTCCATGCGCGCTCGTCGCCGTCGGAGGAGGAGGTGCTCCCCTCTGGACCCGTTCGACCCAGTTATCGACGGGTAGAGACTGTAGGGCATGTGTGCGAGAGGTTCGTGATGCAGAACAGCTCATGCACTCAAGCGGTTGTCCACGTCTGCGGCATCATCGTTCGCAGAAGTGGGTTCATCGAGACGAACCACGCCGACGCCCAGAGGAGAGAGGGAGGGCTCTATATCAGGGACGGACCGTCCGCGTCGTGGTTCCTCTGCTCTCTGCATCCGTCCACGTTCCCGCTGCTCTTGCTGCGAACCACTGCCACGCATCGGTGCCTTGCCTCCAAGCTCCTGCGAACGCAACCCACATCATACACGCGGATGCCCTCATGGCTCCTCTAGGACGTAAGTGCGCACAACTTCCCGAGATTAAAGGACCTTCACTGACATTTGCCCTTCAGCCATGAGATGAGGTCTCTTCCGGCGTTGCTGGTTCGACCGACGGGATGACGGGATCGCGAGAGGGAGAGGAAGACGCCAACCCACAAACAAACAAGCAAACAAACATCACCACCACCACCACCCATCCGCCTTGGCATGCCTCATCCGCCATGTGCACTCCGTCTTCTTCTCCCTCGCACGTCGCGTCTCTCAATCACACACACACACACGCACCGCAACCTCCGACGCCTCGCTCGCTGCCCCCATGCCACCACCACCAAGACCGCCACCACGACAGATGTCCCTCGTCCATCCAGTCCTGCACCACTACTCTTGCCGGACTTCGTTTGATCCCTGCGGGCGCGCGGTGGGGATCAGATGGAGCCTGGCGGAGTCTTCGTGGCAGGAGCTGTTGGAACGAGACGCGACCGTCGTGGTGCGCCGCGTCCGTGGGGGCGTTGCTGAGTGATGCGTCGTTGTTGCGTCGAGCTCGGTACTGACACTCTGGTGTCTGGGTGGATGCAATCTGGATTTGGGAGGGGGGAATGATGGTCATGATCGGGTGTTGTTTGATTGTATGTATTACCGGTGTCCGTCGGGTTGACGCGGCTTCGGGAAGGGTCTGGCCAGCCCTTCTCGATGCCTGCTGATCCTCGCCACGGATTTGTATCTGGTGTGGTTGGGATGAGAGCGTCGGAGTCGAGTTTTCAACGTCGAAGTCGAGGGTTCAATGTTCGAAGGCGATGTCCCTTACCCCTTCATGAGAAAAAAAACCAAAAACCCAAAAGAAAAAACCAAACCTCCACCACCACAAAGGGGTCAAGGGACATCGCCAAGGGTGATTACGGTATGATTTGTTTGTCGCGCGTGACGGGTAGCTGCATGATGCAAAGGGGGTTGCGGCCGCTTTGCAAAATTTTCTCAGGTCACGGTCTAGACAGCAGAAACCGGGTGCCTGCATAAGACATTCACAAGTCTTCGTCATTCATAACTCTTACGGATCAAGTCATCCATCCTCCCCGCGTGTCGCCGTGCGCAAAAGTGTTCCCTCCCGTGTTTGCATCGTTGCGTTTAGGTCATCCCCTTCAGCCACCTTCGATAACGCGTACTGAAAGTCCATCAAGTCCCGCATCCACGGGTGTTGACGCAGCACCTCTTCGGCGTCAACGTCCTCGTCCTTCTCGAAGACTACCGGCGTGCGCGTCGGAAACGGAGGGAACGCGGACGACAGATGAGCGACCCCGTCCGCCAGCCTCGCAGCCGCTTCGACGGGGTCCATCGTATAGCTCGTATACGACACCTGGAGGGTGACCGTCTGGGGCGTCCCCGCCGCCGCGGGAGAGGCGCCCTCAACAGCCACGTCCCAGGCTGATGGTTCCATACCCTTGTTCAAGGCGCCGAGGTACTTCCACAAGTCCCTCCCGAGCGTGCACGCGCTGACGTGGCCCAGCGCTGCCCGTGCGAGTGCGCGCTCAAAGTCTTCCAGGCTGTCCAAGATGACGGACAGCTTGACTGCGTTCGAGTCGATGGTTGCTATGTATTTATCCATGGCGGAGCTGGACGGAGCATCTCCCATACCGAGGCTGTCCCGGAATATGCGTCTCATCCGGTACATCGGCGAATCGGTGTGGGTCGCCGTCGCCCGTGCCTGTGGAGACACGGTCGGCATTGGAGTGGGGTGCGCGGAGGCTCGGCTGTCCGGGTGGAGCCGCCGCAGTCCCGGAGCGAGCCCGTGTTTCTGCAGCAAAACGGCGAGCCGCCGAAAGTCCGCCCTCATCTCAAACATGTGCCGCGCGACGGAGACAATACTGTCCTCGACCCCAAGTTTGTGGTTCGTGATTTCGGGACACGAGTCGATCGGATGCCCGTCGAGACCGCCTTTGACGCTCCATCCGGGATCTCGCATCGTCTCGGCGCGCCGGCGGGTGTGCCGATCGGCCCAGTCGCCCAGGTACTCTCTGGCCCTCTCGGTCACGTCGTCTGGCACGTCGGTGGTGTAGGCCGGCAGCAGCGCGCGAAAGCTCTCCTCGCAGGCAAAGTGCCACCCGCGAACCCCGTGTGCATCCCACTCGCAGAACTTGCACGACCGGACCCAGTCTGCGTCTTCCAGGGTTTTGTACACCCAGGCCACCCGCCGAGTCCCCGAATCGGGATCGATTCCGTTGTGAGTGCGCCGCAACGCGTTGAGCGTCTTGTTGGGCCAGTCGTGGAGCGTCTCGGCGCCGACGGAACGCCAGTGGGACTTCATGATCGTGGAGTGCCAGATGAGGGAGCTGCACGCCATCTCGGCCTCCTCGTCGCGGTGGCCTTTCTGGATGCTCGTGATGTGGATCGTGGTCTGGCAGAGGGCTTCGATGAGGGAGGAAACTTCGTGGAAGTCCGGGTCTCGTTCGACCTTTGCGTAAGAGAGGAGGTCTTGGACCGACGAGATGCGGAGGTGCTCGAGCTGGAGGATTTGACGGTGTAATGCGAGGGAGACGTTCTTCGCCGAGACATTGTGACGGAAAACGAACTCTGGTGATGACTGTGGTGGTCGAAGCCACGGCGTGAAGCACGGCGTGAAGCACAGCGCGGCCATCCCCAATCCCACCAGAAGCATCATCCCCATCCCACAGAAGAATATCGAACCGTATAGCGACCCCAAGCGTTGTGACAGAGACAATACTGCAGGTCCCTCATTCCCATCTGGTGACGCCTCTCGATCCGAGATGGAAGCGTCATCTTCCTCCTCCATCTCTGGTCCCCACGGCGTGGTCAAGTCCATGATGGCCCCCAGCTCGTGGATATAACATGGCGGCGTCGGGGTCGGATACACCAGCGACGTCTTGAAGCATGTCGTGTCGTTCGATCGAAAGTGGAGGGAGATGGGCTGCGCATCATCGGGGGCGAAGTCGTCGTGAAAGCAGAGCTCTAGTGACTGCAGGCGGCTGTCGTTTTCGGAGGCCTCGGAGCCTCGGCGGTGCGATCGCGGTGCGTATGGGACTTTGAGGGAGAGGCGGAGCATGGTGAAGCCGTCTTGCGGATGGTCGCATGGCTCGGCGCATGTTCGTATCAGATGTGACTCCATGCTGGCAGTGTCCGGCGAGGTGAGGCGCGCTTTAGACTCGGGATGCCGTCAGTGGACATGCGTTCGCGAGGTTCAGTTGATTGAGAAGGCAAACAAAGGATTGCACGTGCGTGCCAAATCCGGAAGCGCAAGGGTGCCACGGAAACGACTGAATACAATCATCGCCAAGAGCGGCTCGTTTATTCTGTTTGTTTGCTCGCAAGTTTGCTAGCTGCCCCCTTCTTCTCCATGAAACACGGGAAGGCATTGAGAAAACACATCAATTGACAGTACTAATAATAAATTACCAAAATTCAAAGCGTGAGTCAAGTCGAGAACGTGACTGAAGTCCAGAACGTGACTCTAGTCTCCTTGACCTCCTTCATCGACGTGTCCGGGATGTTCCGCACGGTATCGTGCATCCACTGCCTCGAATTCCGGGACTTCTCGACCATCTTGCCGACTTCGCTCAGCCGCACATTGACAAGCTGCTTCCTGGCCTCCTCGACGCCATCGGGACCGAACAGCGCGCGCAGCCAGCCCAGGAACCCCGAGGTTCTGGCCGGTTCCTCGGCGGCCGGTCGCTGGCGCATGTCCTGGAGGAGACGCGCTGCCTGCGCCGACTCCGTCTCGAACTGGCGCGTCTCGTTCGCTGTGACGAGTACGTTGTGAACTCGTATCGTGTTGAGCGACGGGTGGATCTGGTCCCAGATGGAACTCCAGGCCATCGGACCGGTGAGACTCCCCTCGTTCCGGGATCCGACGTTGTCACCGCCGCCCGCCAGCACGTCCCAAACTATGCTCACGCTCTTGGGCACGTTCCTCGGCTGTACCGCTCCGATGGGGATCTTGCTGAGGTAGTCCATGCAGTTTTCGAAGTCTCTGAATTCGGGCGCGAGACCCTTGGGGATGAACACCACGGGCAGAGCCGGGGTGAAGGCCGGTGCTGGCGAGACCGATGCGGTCATGGTGAGGACGGTGTTCGTGCCGAGGGGTTTGGCATGGATTTTGCTCGTGGTCCAGACGGCCCAGGAAGTGATGGTTCTTGTGATGCCCTGCCCTAGAGACAGGACGAAGGATAATGGGATTGCTAGGTTGGATGCGTCCCAGAGATGGACTGCGATTCCGAACAAGGCGGCCAACACAACGAGGACGATGACGACGATGATGAGAGCCCACTTGATCGGTCGCCAAATAAAGCACAGAACAGGACTGCTGACTCCATGCACGTAGATCCAGACGACGCGAACGCATCCCCCCATCAATCCGGCAACGTGCCAGACTTCACACAAGTTCGATGCTACCGTCTCGGCTGTCCAACTCCAACCGTCGCTCACGCGGCGCCGGATCTCGGAGAAAGCGGGAAACGACCAAGATGAAGCCACTTCGTCGCGGCCCCGGGCCGTTTGGTCGACGGTGCGCGTCGCCGGGGGGACTGTCTGTCGATGCTGCGGCTGCGGGGAGGGGGTTGGGCGGTTCTCGGCAGCGTTCGGCGCGGACGAGATGGCGGGTGAGTTGTTTGCATTCAGGAGGCGAGGCATCGAAACGCCCCTGCGATTCAGTTCCTGCTGCAACCTGAACGCTCGCTCAAATCTATCCGCCATGGTGTGAGGTTGGTGGTCTGGCTGAGATAAGACCTTGAACGAAGAGGTAAGGAGAGTCCAGAGGATATGCGAAGCTGCAGTATGAGTTGAAATCTCTTGATACTTATGGATCACAAGTCCGGAGTCATCAAATACTTAGGAACCTCGGTACGAATTATCTGGAAGCAGGTGCTGTCACATATCATGTCACACTTTGGTGGCTTTTCTGGCTATCTGGCGACAACACTGGGCCAAAGAGAACAATATGGGAACGATGCGTCAACCCATCACAGCACTCCCCGCTTCAAAGACCATCCGGCTAGAGACGAAACTGACAAAAAGGGTCGAGACTTGGCCTGAAACGACGCCCTCACGCGGCCACTTCCGGACGTGCCAGTACCTTCTGCCATTTTCGCATATATCCTCGCCGGCCCGCGGGAGCCAAGTTGGAATCCAAATCCCATCCCACAACGTCGAGACCGAGATGAAGACGACCAGCATGCTTTCACGGCGACGCAGCACCGGAAAGACCTACATCATCGTGGCAATCGCTCTGACGATATTCCTCCGCGTTCTCCATTTGTACTTCTTCTCTTCCACGGACAACCCGAAACATCTTCCAGCCTCCTCAGACCACATGAACACGATCTACCAAGAAGAGATCAACCAAGAGGTCGACAACATCTGCTCCGCCCTCGACTCGCTCTACAACCTCTACGGCCGCCGTCCCACGTCCTTCCAAGATCCCTTCACGTTCCTCAAGCTCGACCCCCGCGCGCCGCCCTTCCACCCGCCCGAGTTGTCGGCGCACCCCGGCGCGGCAAACCACGCCGAGGCGCACAGGGCGGTGACGCTCGCCATCGCGCGGATGAGGAACTCCGTCTGGGCGAGGCACGCCAGCGGAGACCCCCGGGCGGCCGTCGTGCTGGACGTGACGTTCGACATTGCTCACGCTCTCGAGGACGACGCGACGCGGATCCGGTATCTCGTGGACGTGGAGCCCAAGTTCAGCAAGATGGCGAGATATCCGGACGGGAAGTGGCGCGTTGCAAATGAGTTCTGTGGGGAGTTCTGGCGCCGGGTGGGATGGCGGTGAGGCGCGTTTGCGTTGGGGGAAAGTTGCAACAGTCAGTGCTTTGACATTGGCGGGGATGGAGAGAAAGGTCTTGGTCGATTGTCCGTTTGAAGTATGAGTGGCTATTGGTAGAGATAGAGACTTGCCGCAAATGGGTCGAGCTTTGGTAGTTTCGAGAATTGTCGATTGGTATCTGGCAGAACTTCAGCAACCAGTGTCTCGGATACGTGAAAACCATTCGCTCGGCTCGGCTTGATCTGACCAGCATGAACAGGAAGTGGTCTGAAGTGGTCTTGGTCCATGAAAGAACTCCAAGACTCCCGAGACATTGTCGAGTGTCACAAATGACATGCCTCCCGGTCGCCTGCCGAAAGCTCGCACCATGAAGCCGTACATAAGCATCCCAACATCAGAATACCAAACAAGGCAGACGTCTCCACGGAGACGTCCCCGTATCACCACGGCTGAGGCCTGAGATTCGATTCCCTTGACGTCTCATACTCGCATGCCATGCCAGAGACGCCAAAACGGCAGGCCAGCAACCGGAGAAGAAACGATCGCCTACCTCTCCGCACCGTTGTTGCGAAGTTCAGTACGTGAAGTCCCTGACGAGTGCGACGGAAAGCTAACGTCGGGTGGGACAGGCAGCATCGACCGGCTGGCGTCCGAGCACAAACGCGAGATGGCCTCCAAGCTGCCAACCGTTGACAAGGAGGCGGTCGCGCGAGAGATCTACCGATTCCGGAACCTTCTCCTCGAACACGACGAGCAGAGCATGAAGCTGGCGGTCATCGACGAAGTTGACCCGGGCCATGAGTATCTCAAATATCTCGGCTGGGATGTAGAGGTGGCCGGCGAGGAGGGCTGGAAGAAGTCTTGGAACGCCCACCCGGAGAGCGTAGGGCAATTTGGGACGTATATGCGTGGGACGGTCAAGAGATGGAGGGACACTTGGGTTGAGGCACAGGCGGAGGAGAGGCAGGATGCTCAGGGCCAGGTGACAAACACACCCGGAGAGAACGATCAAGGGGCTGACGGATCACAGGATGCTGGAGCTCAAGACCAGGATGCTGAAGGTCAAGATCAGGATGCGGCCACTGAGGAAGTCGAGATTAGCGACCGACTCTCTCACATGGACTTGCAGAGTGAGGAGCAGCAGCGAACGAACCAAGTCCCAAGTCGAACGGTTACCGCAGAGGCCGCTACACCGGGGCCGTCGCATGCCGAGGAAGATGCGGAGACGCCGCCACGTAGACAGTACTCGGAACAGGAGAAGCGGGAGTTTTGGGATTGGTATCGGAACGTTTTGCGACACAACCATCCGAAAGCGAGGGATGAACAGGAGCATCAGGGTGGAGCGTCTTCTGGTTGATAATCGGAACTCCCGGCCACGGACGATCTCGACTTATGTCTAGGCAACATAGCAAGAATCTAGGCTTTTCTCGCGGCATGCACCAGATGATGTTCTCAGCTGTGTACTTTTCGGGGAAAGCGGACGTGGTTCCCAATTTCCCAGCGACGTTGCCGCTCGCTGTGAAGGAAGTTTGAACCAGCCCAGTGCTGGACACTGGTAGGCAGAGGTATTCGCGCAGGGGGCAGTCAACATCGGCAATATGGACTGCTTGGATGACTAGTTGCACCTTGTAAGCCCGGTGGTGCATCAACTCCATGCGGACGGCACCGTTGCCGAGGAAAGTTCAAGCTGCGCCGGCGAGTGCGTCGTTCTTGAAGGGTGGGGTCTGAGATGATGGCAACGTGTCTTCAGGGAGTTTAAGTTTTCCCTCTTTGCCTTCGGAGAGGCCGGGAGTGTTGTGGCTGCAGACAATGTAGACGAGACGACAGGGGCGTCTTTGGTTTGCGGCGACGAGGGACCCTCGAGAACTCAACGGCACACTCAGTCGTGTATTGTAGTGGACTTTTGCGGGGGGAAGCGGCCATGGGACGGGGCGGACGGCGTAGAGATGGAGGATGCTCGCGCATGGTTCACGGAGTTGGCTGTGTTGGCAGCAGGGCATCGTGAAAGACGGCGATGACTCGATCCCTGGGCCAGACGCTCTGGTGTCGCAAGGGCTGGAGTTGGGACGACCTGCTGGCGAAGGACGGTGAACGTCCAGGCAGAGAGGTGTATCGCAAAATCGGCATGGTGCTAACATCGAAGACAACCACGACGTTCTCGGAATCAGACGTGTACCGAGAGTGCGTTGCCGTTGTCCATGGGAGGAAGATGGCGTCCAGAAGTAAACCGCTCATCCAGTTGCACAAGCCGAGAGGTTGTCGGAGAAGCATTCGAAAACGCCCGGCGAGGTCTAGAACTTGGTTGAGCCCGTGCTGGCGTACATGCGTGAGACCTTGTCCATCGCCCTCCAAGAAGTCCGCTAGGATGGAGCTCCGTTCATCGGTGGCCCTATGGTTGCAGAGCGCTTGTGTTCCAGTCTTGCGGTGTAAGATGGCACTATCGATCGTGGATTCGGCAGGTGCATCTCCGGAATCGCAGACAGTGAAGGGTGGACATGCTGGTTGAGGCCAGGTTGTTACCGACGACGCGATGCGACGCAGCTTCAGGTCACGGACGTCGGCCGTGATATTCTTGAACTTGGACTCGTAGTCGTCCACGCAACGTCGCGGCCAGTCATCGGCATTACAGACGTGATTGCATGCCGCTCCTCGGCGCCCCTGATGACATTTGCGTTCGATGTTGACGACGGCATGGCTTGCATCTGAGTGCGGCAACCGGGTCGCAATGACACCGAGTCTTGTCGGAGGTAGGGAAGGGTAAACGTTGGGCGCTCGTCGCGACGAAGTGCAGAAGCCGAGTTCTCGTTCATTGACCTGCCCAACTGGACCGGAAGCCAGCAACACTTTGATGGCCTGGAGGTAAGATCGAACCAATTGGACGCGATCGGGTCATCAGGTACAGTACTCGTGTAGCAAAGGCGATAGGTATGAGGTCGTGGGTTGGGGCCGCGCATGAACTGGTTCTGGTATGTATTGATTCGGGACGAGGGGACGGCCGAGGGCCACGGACGTGCTGAGCACTTGCGTATCGATTCGAGCCAGTGGAGGGTTTCGTGGATGTGAAGGACGCTGCGAACAAGACGGGTTAGCAATTGACATGACAATGGAGGGAGTGCGCAATGCCAACGTGCCTGGGGTATCAGACAAGCGAACGTAACAGTTTGGTGAGTTGGTGCTAGGAAGGATGGCCAAATGTAGAGATCTTGGTGCTGCAGTGGGCACGATGACGCAAGGTTTCGAGGTCGAGCAAGGCCGAAGGCCAGGCCGCAGCGTGGGGTTCCAGCTGGGTCGACGACGAGGTAATTGAGGTGCAGAACAAAGGGTGCAATCGCGAACGGAGAATCCGGCATCAATTCGTGGGCGTGGAATGGGCGGCGGACAGCGAAGCGATGGCGGTCATGTCGTGGATTGGTTATTGACGGGAAGCATTGAGCTTGCTTGAGACGGCAGGCGCCGAGGTATGACCAGTAAACTTGGTCATGGCAGGCGCCCAGCTGTGACCAGAAAAATTGGTCACGGCAGGTGACCTTACTAAGCGTGGCTTACTAAGCATTGCTTCCTCGACCAGCAGCACGGACACAAGCTGCCAACTGCCGATAGACCAATTGACGATGTACCAATTGACGATGTACCAACTGACGATGTACCAACTGACGATGTACCAACTGACGATGTACCAACTGACGATGTACCAACTGCCTGTGTTCTGGTTTGATTAAATTTCTAGGTGGCATTTTTCAACTAAAAAATAAAAATGAAAATGGAAATGGAAATCAAACCAAACCAAACCAATTGGCATTTTTCAACCGTTTGCCCCGGGTGCTGGACCTCAGGCCGGAGGTAGGTACTATGTGTATCTACCTACCTGCGATATTTCCAAAATCCCCGAGGTAGGCACCTCAGGTCGACGGTGTCGAGGTTGTTCTGGCTGGGCGAGCAGGGCTTACATAAGCAGCTGGAGCAGGCAGCACCCCCGGGCCTGGGCCACTCCACTCTCAGGTGAGTTCCAGCTGTTTTTTTTTCTGGTTTTTTTTTTCCCGACCTACGCACGTACATGAATGAGCCACCCTTACGTGAGCTGGCTTTTTCTTTTTACCAGAACGCTCAGGTCCACGGGCTCCCACAGCTAGCTAACCTAAGGTACCATTTATATGGAACTTTTGCCAGGTCACTTCAATGGGTTGCAATGTCGGGTCCCTCCGAACCGTGCCCTTCTCCAACGCCGCAAGCCGCCGCATCGCCAGGTTCCATCCTCAGAACCCCAGCTTCCGCAGCAAATACTCCGTCGACTCCTCGAAAACGCGCCTCTATTCGATCATCCCCGATTTCTCTCATGCTGAAAGATGGCACCGTTTCCGATCGGCTGTCCTCGCTAGGTTCCGCCGACTCCCTCTACTGCCCCTCAGCGAGGGCAGGCTCATTTCGACATCGAGTCGCCAATGCAAGCCAACTTCTGCATCTCTCTTTCGCCGCACCGTCTTCCGTCTTCTCCGTTCAGCCTCTCGCACAGGGCAACGTGCGCCGGTGATGTGCTCGACACGAAGGACCTCGGTCCTGCACAAAACGACATGAGTTCCACGAAGCCGATGCCCCGGCCACCGCCCCCGTCGAAACCTCGTTCCGCGGATGCAACCGAATCCCGATGATACCACTCTCGACCTCGAGCCAACCCCAGAGGCTCCACGAACACACTCCTCTCTGACGGCTCGTCTCACGGCAGAGTCCGAGGCCAGCTGCGTCACCTTCGCCAGCCAGCCAGACGTCGCTCCAGACATCTTCGGAAACGTCTCCGGAAAGAAAAGTGCAAACGAATCCTCGGAAACACTCCAACCTCATGGCCGTCGAGAACTCCATCGTATACATGGGCTTTGACGGGCCGGTTGCGCCCTCTCCCAAGCTCTACAATCTCCTCAGCCGCGATGAGGCTCTGGGAAGGGGTTCTGGGATCACCGCGCGTACCCACGAGGTTGGTGACCTTTCCAGATCATGTTTCGCGTCAAGCTAATCACTCCCGACACAGGCATCTCTTCCGACCGAAGTCTCGACGAAACTCGACGAATCACCAGTTCCGATGGGTTCGAGACGACACGTTTCCTCGCGACCCGGCCGCTTGCCATCCGGCCACCCGTTACCCGATATCACCGCGCCCCCCTCCAACGAGACGAACTGGGTCCGACCGCATCAATTTCATACGCCTCGGGAGACTTGGTTGAGGCGTATGATGCGGAGACGGTCCATCATGGAGAAAGACAGTGGAACACCGCGATTCACCGACCGTTGCTACACAACGCGCTCGAACACATTCAAGGCATCGGCGGATACGACTGGTAGGCTCATGATCATCTCGCCGCGGGGGCATGGCTGACAGCGAGCAGCACATCGGCGCAGATCCACACTACGAGATCCGACAACTCCGTCAGTCATAACAGGAAGGTTGGCTTTTGTGTTTACGCCAGGGAAACCTGCTTGGATCTCGACGCGGCGGTCCTAGCTTCGGCCACGAAATCGATCAATTTTGCCGACTATCCCGGTCCTCTTCGGAGACCGATCGACCTCTGTCGAGACGAAGATTGCCAGCCACGGGTGGGCCAATGCCGTGAATCGGATTGCGGTCTGGTTAATCGCTCAGTGGGATTCGTTGTATGACCTAGTTACGCCTTCGAGTCGTCTGCTCGTGCGCCCATGTCCTGCGGCGGCGGCGGAGAGACTGAGGCCTCTCCCTGGCATTGTGGTGCAAGGCCGCGAATGGCGGCTCGTTGCCGTCACGAGCAAGGCCGACGGTGTTCCCGAACCTTGGACCAAGACGCTGATGGGATCGACTATTACCATGCAGGGCGTCTACCAGATCCCAGCTGTGCTTCAACTGCTTCGGCGATGGATCGAGACCGAGTGCTGGCTGTGGTCCAAGACGGCCGTTCTCAAGCAAACGTGACTTTATGGCGCTGTCCTTCGTGATGACGCCCTTTGGTGATGATGTTGGTGGTGGAGCAAATGACTTGATCTCGATGTGCGTCTCGTGGCTGTGGTTCCGAACAGTCGACTGCTATCGCATCGTGACCTCAACCTCAACGCTGCCAAAGGGGTTCCGCCGCTGCTCCAAGATCTTCTCGTGAGGTCCTTGCATCAGGGCCTTTCCATCTCCACCTTCACCGCCAACATCTTCTCGCGCCGACCGAAGGCGCTCAATTCGCCTCCGCCAACCCACCTTGGCGACCTTCCAACGTATTTCCCCAGTTCGTGACTCTCGAGACCACACCCAGATGCTGCGTCTGCGTCAGAAAAGCACGCATAGCCGATCCCGGCCGCAACATGAGGTGTACCCGTCGACTTTTCAATCGGTGACCCCATCCAGACGGCTGCATCCAGCTAGTTTCTTCCAACCTACGGACGCAGCTACGTGTTGAGTCCCTCCCTTCCAGGCGCGTCAGTATCTGCGTGAACAGTGTTCCAACGAGCTTTCTCTAGCATGCGCACCACCTGTCGAACAACTGTCCAAAGCCTCCCACACAAACTTGGGGCGCTGGACGTCTTGAGGGATAAGAAGGTGCTCCAAGTCTTCCTCGCCGACTCGTCTGCTCTGTACCTCGCCTGCAGGTTTCCCAATCTCCATTGTGACCTCGACTCTAGTGGCAACGCATATTACTCGTCGCGCATGCCTCGCTGACAGCCAACATCTCCTCTCCCTCCAACCTGATGTCTAGTGATCCCTCTCTCATGTGGAACTCTCCTGAAGGCTGACCAGCAACTTCACGAGATGATGCCGACTGTACCAGCATAGTACGTGCTGGCCAAATGTTATGCATGGAAGCGAGAGTCGGGTGAAGGCTCAACTGCCTCGTCCAACGTTGCCAGACCCTTATTCGATTCATACGACGACTGTATACACTCTGACGGAGGAACCCTGGGCTTCCACCGTCCTCGAATTGCGCATCTGCCTGGGTGATCATACAACAACCACAACAGCGGACAACCCAAACCCATCTACGTGCTACAAGAGGAGGGTGAAAGATGGCGCATCGCCAGCCAGGAGGTTGCAGGAGCATTGGTCTGAAGTCGTCGTGGCGGAGGGCCAGGCCTTTGCGCTAGACTGCCTCGTTCAACCTTCCATGCCCCAAGATCTCGTTCCGCAACCCGAATGACAGTCGTCGTGGGCGTTCCAGCCGGATGCGGAGCAACCTCCAACTTCCAGTCGTTGATCTCACAATCCAACGATGCGATCTCCTCGCCACCATCCCGTCATCACTGCGCGACGTAGCCTGCGATCGCTCTCGTATGCCCTCCCTCCCTTCCACCATGCCCAGGACCCCAAATAAACGAACATCGGATCCTACGCTCGTTTTTCTCGAGATGATGATGCCGTCCTATACCGATCGAGCTGTTCCATGCATGAGCCTCGGAGATACTCGAGACCTGCGCAGAGAGCCCAGCTGTGTTTCCCCCTCTTGACTCACGGACAGAGTCACCTCACCGTACGTTTGGAATGACGCCCCGCTGGTCCCGGTCGGCAACGCGTCGTCGTCGCCGTAGTCTGCTTCCTGGCGCGGCGGTGGCCTTGTCCTTCTTCCCCCTCGTGCGCATGCGCACGTCTCTGCGCACCAGTTTGCCCTCCATCCACAGTCGTCGCAGTACAGCTTCCAAGTTGGATGATGCTCGTGGCCGGGACGGGAAGGCGTCCTCGATCTTCACCAGACACAGGGTGGTCGTCAGGGAAGCCAGCTCTTTCTCGATGTTCATCTGGACCAAGCGCTTGTCTGGTGCTGGCTGGGGATTGTCTGTGGATGCACTCGGGCTGACGATGGGGAGATTCGGGTTGGTCTGCGTGCGCTGCATGCCGGAGGATCGTTTCTCGGAGGGCCTCTGGGTTGTATAGAAGGTTTAGAGGCTGACTTGCTCGACACCTGGAGTGAAGCTGGTTAGCGGGAGATTGCTGGTTGTTTTTATCATGTCTGGGTCATACCGACACGTCTTTTACTACTTCGGATACTGAATGTGAAGTAAAAGACCAAGAACAGCTTGCAACATAGGAAATGGAAGCGATCCACGACGTTAGACTCGAGAAAGATGATGAAGGAACTTGGTGCCGGGCAACCTTCGAGAACGGGTCGGTGCTTGCTCAGCGGGTCGGACGAGGTTGGTACTTATGTCTGCCTCGCCTAGCCTTCGAGATGGAAAGGTATTGTGCGGCCTCTCGAGTTCGGGAGCCCATGTTCATTGTGTACTTGATCATGTTGGCGTCGAGCGTGTTGGTGTTGGCGTTGGCGCTGACGGTGGCGCTGATGTTGGTGGTGATGTTTGCCTGCCATCCTTGCGAGTCGAAGTTTCAGCGGCTCAAGTTGGCCTTGGATCTTCCTGATGGGGTCCGTTGTGGAGGTCGCCGCGTGTTGTGAAAGACTGTTGGTTCGTGGGTCTTGCTGGAGCCGGGATTGAAGTTGAATGAGGGAGAATGTTTGCTTCCAATGCGACTGGTGTCAATTAATCTTGCTGGAAGGAGCGAACGTGCTTGGTTCGAGGGAAGGATCGGCTTCCTGGAAAGGGGGTCGTTATCTCGAAGGAGTGCATAACCCAGTTGTAAAGAGGAAAGAGAAAATATAAACAGTCCATTCACACGGATGCAAGACCAGTCACAATGTTTCGACGTTGGTAACGGTGCAGCGATTCCTCTAGCGCTGAGATAATGAGATTCGGAAAACTGCTCCTTCTGCGGGCAGGGTACTCGAACGCTCCTCGAGGGGTGCATCCAGTCACCACCAACAAGAACAATCACCACCAACAACGGCACCCCAGATGAGGCCACGAAAGGGTCAGGATGTGATGTGGAGTTGGTGGCCCGTTGGTGACTTGATCAACAAACAAAATCCCCTCCGATTCCGCGACTACCAGGCGCCAGAAGATGCCTCCAACACAACCTAAATTAATGATATGAACCCCACATATTGGGGGCCCCCGCGGCATCTCGCAATCAATGACGCGGGTCTGGGTTCATTTGCGCGTGATATGTTCCGGATGATTGTTGGGACATGAGTATCCAAACTGGCAAACGCAATGCCGTTGACGTCGTAAAGCGGACGAATCAGTATTGACGTTGTTGGTTGCGGTTCGTTTGACGGCCACTGAGAAGCCTGCAGTGTACCCGCGCGCGATTCTGCGCCGCATCACCCCGGTCGGTCTCATATCGTCTGGGTTCTCGGGCACTCAGACGATTCCAACTGATTGCAATAATTTAGAAATGTCACAATTGCCAGGCCGTCCCATACATCACCGCCACCTCGCGGTCTCGGCAATCTACGCACAGCTGATTCTGAGGCAGTCGCCTTATTTTTGTCCACGTCTCCTCGCTGCATTTTCAAGAGTCTTTATGCTCTCTACGTAAATTTGGTGATAGTCTCACAGCTGGTGCGGGCCCAGTCTCAGAAAGCATGCCTCGCCAACACGCGACATCGGCCCCGCCCCGAACCTAGTGGGGCCGGACGCAGCATTTGCCGGACTCATGAACACGGAACGGACATCTCACTCCCTCAAGGAGAACCAAATTCGACGTTTGATATACCGCCATATTCTCTCAAGCTATTCCGCGACACTGCCTGCCACTCGGTCGCTATGCATCCAAATTACGTGATGTCGTTTTCCTTCAAGTGAACTGCGCTCAAACTTCGATCCGGACTTCAATTGGACTTCTCCCATTGAGTGTCAACTGCAGTACTTCGAGTGCGGGATATCAGCCAATCAACAGAGGGACGTGTTTTTTTCGAGCCAATGGCAAATTTTGTGGTTGAGGTAAAGTGGGTCTTTATTGGAGAATACTGGAGCCGGCTTGTATCGCAGTCCAGCGGCCTTTGAGATCTCAACTTTTCTCGACCTTGTTCTTGCTCGCCTCTGACGTCGACCAGACCCCTGAATCCGAGCGATGTCCTTCATAATTCTTGAACGTCGCGCGACGGTCTAAATCTGCTCGAATCCAAGCTTCTTTGGGCCTTAGTTAATTGTGAATGTTGATCGCGACCGCGGTTGGAATCCAGACGCTTTTCTCAAATTATCGACCTGCCCGATGATCTTGAGACGTTGAAAGCTGGACCGCAGACTTCCCCAACTTCGACGTCTTGCACTATTATAACCATCCTCGAGATCCTGTGACATGCCTGCTGTTTCCAGCCCTCCTCAAACGACCTTATTGGCATCCCCTGTGGCCTCGTTCCAACCCTACCCCAATTAAAGGTCCCGGCAACGCTGCCTCTGAGCCGCGCAAGATCACCTTCTACGAGCACCTCAAGATTAGTGAGGCCGATGAAGACGGCGATCACGACGATGGCGAAGTCATCCACGCGCCAAATCTCACCACGTCTGACCCTGCCTTGAACTTCGGCTTCGACACCATGGTCGCAGCGCAGACTTCGGCAACCATCACTCCATCTAAACAGATGCTACATACCATATCTAATGTAAAACATTGTCGGCTAGCAAAATTCCTCTCACCACTCACAGACAAGGCACGTAACAGGCTTTGGTTTGTCGGTTCTCCCCCTCGTGCTCTATCTTGTGGGAGCCAGACGATCTGAGCTCACGTCTACCTCTATATCTTATTCTACCCTGCAACATAGATATCTTGAATTTGGGCAACAAATTCGTTCGTACCAAAGTTCGCCACAGGAGGATACTCCTCGCTATTTCAGAGATTTTGACCAAGTCCAAGAACAAGGCGTTTCAACGGTCACCAGTGCTATTTCGGTTTCTCTCGCAGTTGGAAACTCTGCGTTGCACATCTCTGCGCCACAGCGCAAATCTCGAGACCGGAACAAGACGCAAACAGCCAGAGTTCAAGACTGTGGAAGTGTGCACCGGCATAACTAGAGAGAAGAGCTCGTGACTCGTTGACCTGTTCACCCGCACTCACCAGTCCTCAGCAACGCGTCGCCACGAAGGCTTATCTATTGCGTCGGGAAACGCTCAGCGAGAGTCCTCCTACATTGATTCTCTAGGGAACACCGCAATTGGAATACCAGGGCGCAGTTCCCGTCAGCGAGATACCCAAGTCTTAGGCGAGACCGTCTTCGACTTCGACACAGGCCCCAGCTGCCGAAGTTGACTTCCTGGTAGTGCAGCTTGAAGAAGACGACGCTGATGCCGACGGTGTAAACGGGCTATTCAAGGATATGTGGCCCCGACCAGCTTGGAAGATGCGGGATGCCGGCGCGGTTGTGTCGGAAGTCTAGGCCATCATCTCGGCCGTCATCAGCATCAAGGGAATCAGCATCAAGGGAGAAGGACAAATATTTAGTTAAGGAGGTTGAGTATAAACTGCATGCACATTATCCCCAATTAAATCGCTCACTTAATAGGAAACACGAGTTTCGAGAATCGAACATTATGCAGTCTCTCATTCAGGTCTGAATTTCTCACAAAGTCGCTTGAACCAAAACCTAGATCACAATGGATACTGCCGTATATCTCGGTTGATTTGCAAACCACACATTTTTATTACCAAGCTACCGTTCTATAGTTGTGTGTGGGCAAACTCACCACTATTGCTTCAGCCGGCAGGCCGTCCCCTAGAAACGACACCTCCCGACGCCTCCCGGCCCGGCCCGGACCCGGCGCCCGCCGGAGAAGTCACGCAGGAAAACTCCCCGGTCACAAAACAGCCGAACTCAATGCATCGTCATCGGTCCACCGTTCTCAAGGCAACGTTTTCAAGCCACCGCTAAATCTTCTCAACCCTGAACCACAGAGACACAAAAAGTTGTTATCCCTGCACGGGGATGCGGGAGCAAGAATGTCTAAGCTCGTATCAGACGAGTAGAGACCACTTCTCCGAGGTGCCAAAACAGGACTTGGATTCATGAGCTCCTCACATAGCCCGCTCCGTGCCGCGCGCCCGAAGACGCGCCTCCTCGCCAGCATGACTAGAGCGACCACTCCAGTCCCCTCTGTCGGTGCAATCCCTACCAACCCTCTCCAGACAGCTCCAACAAGAAGCCCTCCTCCACCAGGAGCTTCGTTTTCAACGTCGCAGAGACTTTCAACGGATTCAACTCTTTTCATTTTGTCACGATCAGCATCCCGCCACGACCAACAACCACAACAGACGCAACCATGACGCCAGAACAAGTCCCAAAGTAAGCTCCGTGATATGCGCGGGCAACGCCGCCAATGGGTTTCGTCGTGAGTGAGCAGAGGAACAACGCTGGCAGCCGTGAGCCTCTGCTATTCCGGTCGTATTTACGGCAGTAGTTGACTTCGGTCGCGACGGCATGCATACGTCGGATCTTCCAATGGGTGTACATACCCTTAAGAGTAACCCCCTCGCACCTCTTCTTCTCAACACATACACAACGTTTTTTGTCGACTTACGCACGCCTTTTACCACGCCTTCGGATGAGAAACACGGCGTGCGCGATGCGTGTAGCATATCGCGCAGCCCTGACGGACCTCAATAGTTCAGCGTTGCCTCAACATGTCTGATCAGGGTCGGGGAATGGCCATAGAGGAAGAGAAGCGGCGAGGTGAGTTCAATACTGATGGGCCCCGGAAACTGCGTTGGAGACGAGTTGCGGGCTTGACACGAGTTTACCTTCGTTACTAGACTTACAGAACCCGGTACTCCCATCCGCCACCAACGGAGATCGTGAGTCTACAGACGCTGTCTTCATCACGACAAGCAGCGACTTTTCGTTCCTTTCCCGGTCAGTACGAGTATCAACCACGAAACGAGGAAGGTGAGTTGCCTTTAATCCGAGCCGTGTGCGGGAAGTAAGGTCATCGCGAGGTTTTTCGTAACTCGCGATGACCTCATTTTTTCTGAGCCGCGGGATCACTCACATGCGGACCGCCCTGCCCCGCCCCCGGGCCCAGCCGACGTGGTGCTGGGAGCCCCCGGCCATTTGGTGCAGTGGCCTGCAGGGAATTCCGCGGGGAAGGTCCCTGTGGTGAGCGACCAAAAGCTCGTCGCTCAAAAACTAAAATGACAATGGAATGGCAAAACAGGGCGATTACGTCGCATGGGAAGAGGAAACAAAACCTGGATGGCTCGTGTGCTGAGAATTGTTGCTGAGAATTGCTGCGCTGTGGCAGGTGACATTCCGACACCTTCCCGTACTAGTTGTATGCCATGCCGGTGTGCGTAGCCTATGCTGGAGTGCATGCTAAAAAAAAACGAGAAAGTTTTTTTTTCCCTCAAGTGCATGGCCTAAGCTTGGGTGCATGGCATATGCTGGAGTGGCCTATGCTTGGGTGTGTGGCCTAAGCTTTAGTGCATAGCTTATGCCTGAATGGGCCCATGCTCAAGTGCATAGCTGAAGCTTAAGTGCATGACCCATGCTGGAGGGCATGCAAAAAAAAGAAAGAAAAAAGGGAAAAGTGCATAGCCTATGCTTGCCAGTATGCCAGCATGCCAGCCGCCAGCAACCACAAACAATTCCACATGTGCACCACTGTGCAACATTGGCTGAGCTGGTGAACCCAGACAACCAAGCCCAAACCACCCATCATCCACATCCACAAGAGCTCCCTTCAGCGACACTGGCGAGCAACCTTGACTTCAAGATTTTTTTTTTGTGGTTGACCCTCATGAACGGGTTGATTTTCCTGCTCATCTGCTCGCAGAAGCAGGAAAGCATACATTCTCCCTCCTCGCACAGACCGCCAAATTCTTTTGGTGAAGTCAATCAAGTAAAGCCAGTTTGACTGCCTTCCAGGAAGAACTAAACACCAACGTCAATCGTGAAGGGCATTTGCACAGTTATATAATAGACACCAACATCGGCGTGGTTGGACCTCAGCAGGTGATTGTGGAAAGTCGCGGATGTCTATGCACCAGCGTGTTTGGCTTCTCCCACCCAGCTCCAGGGGTCACCCACATAGTCAAATCTAAGGACATCTTCGGCCGAGGGGTACGATCCACGCTTTTTCCTCAAGACCGTCCATCAGATTTTCCCCCAAAACTGCGCAATCAATTCGCCCGTCACTGCCGTGTTCTTGAAAGCTCAGGTTGTCCCTGGTGAATGCGCCATGTTTGCATGGGGGATTGTTCACAGAAACAGCGGGTGGTGCTTGGCAAAACCCTCGTTCAACGTGTCTCGAGGTGGTGGATGTTCCCTGTCTGAAGCCCGAAGGGTCCCACTTGCATGTTGAAAGCTCCCCTAGACATATAGATACCTTATGTTTCGCCCTTCCAATCATCACGGCCAATGGTCCCAAAAGTCACATGGATAGTTTTGAGCGACATGCGCGAGGAGGTCTAAAGGTCAAGCTTTCAAGTGGCAGGGCCTTGGTGGTTGCACACGCTAAGTCGAGACTCCAGATTCGGTCAGCTCCCACGGCACGACAGCACACCAAGTCTATTTTATTTAGATCACACGTGAGAAAAAGGTGCTGATCACTAGAGTTCGGGCAGGAATCTCCAAGGGGGACATAAGAAGTGGTGTGATGTTGGAGAACATGCATCGGCTGCAGCAAATGTTACCAGGAAGTAAGAGTAAGAAGGCTTGCGGGAACATGAGGACGAGCGGATCGCTGAGTCTCTGCCTCGGCAACTGGATTTGGGCGACGGTGCACATCACAGGGCATCAGGTCGCACTAGTAGCTCAGTTAACGGCGAGGGAAAAGCGACTGCAAGATCAGAAATCGACCGAGGCGTCTCGTTCGTGCTCGGGTCGGTGGTACCAAGTTCCGCAGACCAAAGCACATGTGCTTGCTGCTACGGTGTTGACAGCGACGGTATCGTGAGGAAGATTCGCTGAGGCGTGTAGGAAGGGCTTCTACTGCTGACGGGCATCACGTTCGCCCTCAATGCATTGCAGTACTTGGCGTAAAACACCTTCGACAACATGAGGGCGGCCGACATGAATTCGCCCAAGCCGCAGCTCTTCACTGTCAAACCAGACAAGTTTGACTCTTGACAGCTCCCGTTTTCCCAGTAGCGACAGCCGTTGCTGACATCGACGCCCGTGTTGCTTTGCGTCTCTGATGATCGCCGCGCCAGGTTCAATGTCGATTGGCATTGACCTCGGCAGGCTCTGCTTCTGCAACCGGTAGGGTCATCCCGAGAAGGGCTCCGCAAGAGGGCGAACGCCTTCATAGCCCCGCAGGGAATGGAGGTGTGGCTGTTTGTGGAACGGTTTGCGTTGACTGGTGACATTTGGCCTTGAAGGGAGCATGTTGAAGAGGAGTAGGGAAGAGCAGCAGTATTCTTCATTAAGCAGATGGGTTCGACATCGGGATTGGGTGTTGGCCAACTGTTGTGGGAGGCCGGCGGACGTCTGCGTAGAAGGCGGACGGCTTGCAGGAGGAAAAAGATCAAGAAAGCGACGGCGGAATCATCACCATGGGCGCCACGATGGTCCTGCCATTGGAGGTCGCGGATTGCGTCGCTACGCAGGTATCTCGGCTTCGTCTGAGGGCATCGGCGCGGCGCGGCGCGCCTGGAATCGGTCTTTGGAATCGAGCTCGGTCTTCTCGGTACGGTGCGCGAATGAAGTCTGCAGCAGAGGCAAGGTAAGTGACGGAAACCAGCGCGAGGAAACCAGCGTCGGAACAGGTGATTCTGGTAACGTAGCAAGCGAGGGGCTCGGCGACAGGACCGGACGTTCTGTGGGCGGTGGGTTCGGTTCCCAGCTGGGAGCGGCAAAAGGGTTCTTTGGTGGAATACAGTCGGCAAAGAAGGTCGTCAGAAAAGACGGTCGCTGTGCTGTCTCTTTGCTGGCAGTCAAGGGTGGGGAGAGACCGAAGGAGGATGCCGGCCGAGAGAAAAAAAAAAAAAAAACGCAAGCAGGCGAGACGTGTGGTGTTGAAAGTAGCCAGGGCGATAGCGATGGTTGGAGTTGGCAATATTGTTTGTTGGTGGTTGATGCAGCTTTCAGATGTTGGCCAAGGATGCGTGGCTGGGAGAACGCGTTCGAGCCGGCGTGACGGGAGTCCAGGCCACTTGCGCCCCGCCAGCCGTTTTCGCGGGGAAGGCCAGATGTCGCGTCGCACCCTTCAGTGACTGTACCTTTGCGGCGAATTGAACACTCCTCCCTGATGGTGTGTTTTCTTACTATCTACTGAGAAAAAAAAAAAGTACTGCATCCAATTAAATTATGCTCCAAGCAGCATAATTACTCCTGCAATCCTTTCTGGTGTGTCGGGCAGCTCCCTTGAGAAGCAGGAGCGGACAATGTTATTCGACCCACCTCAACACCCAGAACGCGCTCCAGTGACGTAGTGTTCTGGCTATTTTTTTGCCAGGACGGTCCATTAGGTAAGGTAGGTACCTACCTTATGGATGGTGCCTACCTTAGGTACCCCAGGTAGGCGTCAGCACATACTGCCCCGCTGTTTCTCCAAATTCAAGGGCGCTCGAATTTTTTCATTGGCCCAAATCTTCTTGGCTGACGGTTCATTGGTTCGACCCCGCAGAGTACTTAATTGACGCCCGCTGCCGGTCAATGGGATAGGTACCTACGAAATCAAACGAAAAAGACTCCCTGAATTTCCTTAAGCTCATCGCTCTGCATCACCCAACAACAAGCCTCTACAACCCAAGAACTCGGATGCCATGGACATCGTCGAGATCCACGTCGTCAGCCTCGACCGACCTACGAAAATGCTCTCGGCTCACTCACACGATACACGCATGCCATGAAGCCCCGATATTCCTGAGCAGCGCTCACCACGACCGCCAAGCACTGCTCCTCGAACATGCTTTGACTTCCGAAACCTCGTCCCGCAGTCGGGCCAGCTTCTCCTCGTCGTCACGCACCGGGCGTGCGCCATCACCCCGAGACAACCCAGCCTCGCCATATCTTCTGCGCGCTCGAAAGCTGCTGCCAGCTTGTTGATTTCGACATCTTGACCCTCTCGGGCAGCAACATTTCCTGTGGCATCGTGGTCAACACCAGCCACCCCACCGTACCTCGCCCCGACGAGCTTCTGATACTTGGTCAGCACGTCCACCTGCGCGCAGATCCCAGACTGCGCCTGGGTGATGGACATGCCCGCGGCGTCCGACAGCATCCTATTCTCCAACAGCCTCCACCGCGCGCTCCGCTCCTCGTCCAGCTACACACCCAGCGCCTCCGAGTCCGTAGTGACACGGTCGGCCTGTCACAACCTCTGGCCCGACAAGAACGCCCGCAGCCGGCCTCCCGGTCTCGCAGCTGCGCACACGCCTCCGCCGATGCCGCGAATCGCTCCAGGTGGCGGTCTGCCCAGTCCAGGCGGTCAAAGAAGGCCGTAATGGCGTCGGTCATATCCGAGATGACGGACTGAGCTACGGCGCAGTCTGCGAGCGACGACGCCATGGACGCGACAGCGGCGTTGCTGCACCCGAAGACGACACCATCGATGGTCGGTAATTCATGCGCATCGTTGGAGGCATGGAAGAGGACGTCCTGCAGAACTCAAAGCGGCAGTTTATAACGGTACTCGGCGCGGACGACGAGTTCGACAGGAGTCTCAGGCATGCTGCTGCTCCCTCGACGATTTACAAGGAGGGTGCTGTTCCAGGCGTTCTTGAAGATGGCGGTGCCGGAGAACGTAGCCCTTGCGAAACTGCGGATCCAGGCGTCGACCGTGTACACGAGGAAGACGACGGACAAGACGATGATGATGGCGAAGAGGCACCAGAGCCTGCAGGCCACATCATTGAGCCTCGGCGTGCGGATGCCGCGACGACGATGAGGACATGGACTTTGAGCCGCCGGAGTGGGATCGGCGGCTTGAGGACGGTGATGCTGGCCATGTGCTGGCGGGCTGAGGACGCACGGATTTGGGTTTCCTTTGGAAGCAGCCTTCGAAGTAGGCCGCCGAGTTCTCGAAGCCTACCTGGTCTGGCTGGTCAGGCTCTATGTCAGATACGCTCGATTCAGTGGTTGTATGCAGGTGTTCGCGACGGCGATCAGTGGAAGGGCTTGTGGATGACATGAAAGGTTTGACCTGATCTCGACCTTTGGCACTCGAGGTGATGTTGACTTTACACAGGCAATGTTATGCTGGGGTAGCTGGCATCTGGAGGGAGACACATTCGAGTCTAGGTCACCAAGCAAAACACAAGAATCAGCACGGCGTTCACTTCAACACGCGGAGACCCCTTCGTGGGTGGCCTGCCCGGCCGCCATCCCTACGCATCGCGAGAAGTGACAAGGCAACGTGCAAGAGTGAGCCTCAGATCGTTCATGCAGGTACCCGCTACCGCCGCCGACCCAGGCCCGGGGGACTACAGTGGCCCGTCCACGGCCTTGATATGGTGCTCCGGAGCGCATGGAGCTCGGCGCGGGCGCGGAGGAGGTGGCGATAGAGTCGAGTAGTTCGAGAAGGGCGTTGCGCCGCGGGGAGAAACAGGTAGTCAACAGTCGGAGTGACATTCGTCTGGCCTCGAATGTGGCCGGCACTGCAAGGGAATTTGTCAGGATCGGACGAGCAGCGCGCGAGGAACCGGGGGAGGGGGGCTCACATGGCATCAGACGTGCCCAGGAGGATGCTGATCCTCGCAAGGAAGGGCAGGATGATCTGCTGTTCAACGTGCTTGGCAGCGTTGAGGTGCTCCAGCAAACGCGTGATCGGCTCGGCCGACTTGACGTGGTCTTCTTCAAAGTCGGAAACGGCGCCGAGCACTGGATGAGCGATCCTGTTGGGAGTTTCGTTGCGGCTAAGGTCCGCCAGCGCAGCCTAAGATGCCGCGAGTGTCCCCCGCAGGCTTTCGAGGAAGCGGGCGGTACTGGCCTGCTGCAGGTCGTCCATCAGCCGCGTAGCCTTGACGAGGTCCGCGTGAGCAGCGTCGCGGGACTTGACGACGTTTCGGCCGGGAACGCATGCCTGGCGCCAGCGATGGTCTCTGGCGAGAGCTCCCGCCGCCGCTGGGTGGTGCGGGCGGTGGCGCATGCATCTCGCGGCGTAGATTGTCGAGGACACTGGGAGGAAACCAGGAGGGTGTGGGTGTCGAACTGTCGGATGGGGGCGTAGGCGTGACAGGCACGGCCAGGGAGGACACGACGGCGAGGTAGTTGTCGAGGGCGAACTCGTAGGAGGCAACGTATTGTATGAAACGTGGCTCTCGGGCGACTATTGTTGTCATGGCAAGACCGGGCCGCCATACGGGTACGCCGTCGCGCGAGACGAGGACGAAAGGGTAGTGGCAGAGCGAGGCTACCAGCACTGCCAGGTTGATGTAGTAGAGCAGGATCCACGAGAACGGCTGGGGAGCAGCAGCAGGTGGAGGCGACGGCGGAGGAGGGGAAGCGGACCTGGGCGTCAGGTCGATCGGTTCTTGGAGAGTAATGACGTTCGATGGGTGCGAAGAGGTGTTGTCGTCGCCGTCGCCGTATCTCTCCCACGTTATGTGACTGTTGTCAGATGATCGTAGTCGTCGGCATCGTTGTTGTCGCGGTCTTGACGAGCAGCCCAATCGAGGCAATTGTTGGGATGAAGGTCGCGCTTGCAGGAGTTATCGGGGTCATCGTCCTCGCCTCGTCGTCTTCGTTGTCGTCGCCGCCGCCGCACTCTCTTTATTCTGGTCTCGCCAATGCGGGGGAGAGGATGAAGGAGATATTCGTCAAGCGCCGGGTGCGCGGCCGCCATGGCTCAAGGAAGCGTAGCTCGAGCACCTGGACATCTTGAGGAGCGGGACCGAGGCGGAGTTGCAAGCAAAGGGCAGACGTCGACGGCAATGTGTGGTCGGACTCGGGGCTTCATGGGCGATGTTGCTGCATCTTGGACGCGGTTAGAAGACAGAGCAAAAAGCCGCAGAAGGAAGCAGAGACAAACCTACAAACGGACGCATATCAGGGACACGTAGTGAGGTCAGGATGCACGGAAGGGGTTCGTTTGCAACCGATGACGATCAAAAGCGGTGACAATGGTATCCAGTGCGCCGAGGGAGGGTTCGCAAAAAAGCTGATTTGGCTGAAAAAAGCAGTGAATTGCCTCGCTCTGAGCGGGGGAGAAAAAAAAAAAAAAGGCGCGGTGATGCAAGGGATCCGCGCGAATTCTGACCGAGGGAGACGGGACCACCCGACGTCACATGATGAAAGGTGGGGCAGATCTAAAAGCCGAATTTCCTTAACTCCGACGGGAGGTCCCTCAGTTACGCCACGTGACATGACATATTCCGGGACAGTCGGAGAAATAAATTTTACTGACGCTGAAACCTGGAAACCCCATCGCGCTTGATGCATTGAACCTTATTATGCAGCTTTGGGGGGATGCACTTAGAGGGGCAATCACTATACATGGGTTGTCCAGCCCGACCGAGTCCAAGCTTGGTCTTTTTTCTTTTTTTGGGTTTTTTTTCCCTTGGGACTGAGTCCATGCACCACGAGTCAACGCACTCAGATGGACACCACTCGATAATCAACCATCGTCAATCGCCCGATTACCCAGCGGCGAGCATCGTTGACCACCAGCTGAGGATTCCGCTGCATACGATCCTTCAACGGGTACACCCAGTCGCTGTGGTCGTCGCCGAGACACCGCGCCCGGTACGCATCCTCGAGCCGCCTCTCCACCACCCCGAATGCCTCCAGCGCGTCGTCGAAGTTGCCCAGCATTTCCAAGATGCTGTCCTGCACCCAGGGTGATTCCTGATCCGAACCGTACTTTGCCGCCAGAACGCTGCACGTCAGGTGGATGATCAGGTCCCGCACTGCCTGCAGCTCGCTCCCGCAAGTCTCGATGCGGCTCTTAGCCTCAGCAGCCGCCACCAGGTCCAGCTCGGGCTGGGGCCCATGGTCGTGACCCCCGTCGCGGTTCTCCCGGTCATTGCCATCGTCGCGGTCGTCGTCACCGTTGTCATCTTCGCTGCCCCCCTGGTGGTTGTTCCCCCCGCCGTCGTTCCCGTCGTCGTCGCCATCACCCGGGTTCGGCATGAGGAGAAGCTTCCGGGCGCTCTTTTCGGTCCGGTTGCATGGGCGGGATGCATCCCAGTCGTCGCGAAGCCAGGCGCGGACGTACTTGCTCATGTATGGGTCCTCGACGAGCCTGATGGCATTCACCGACTCTATCTCCCTCATCCTCGCCTCCATCGATCTGACCACACGTTGGTATACCTGCCGCTCAAAGTCTTTGCCGTCCGAGTCGTTATTGTCGTCAACGAGATGGAGAGCCCATTCGAGATACCCCCAGTCCCTCGTCCGGACCTGGCCGGGCTGAGCACAATGTGCTGGTACATGGACCGCGAGCAGCCAAAGGCCAACCGGAACGGCGGCGGCTTGTCCGTCTTGAACTGGGCGAGTGGCTGTCCACAGCAGGTCTGCAGGGGCATATGGTCAGGCAAGACGCACACACGACATGGGATGCGATACCTTGGAGTTCTTCGCAGAACATAGGGATAGGGCGACAACGTCTAGCCAGCAGCGAACGAGGTCGGAAAGGGCGGCCTGGCATGGATGGAAAGACAAGGCGCACGGCAATGAGGCAGACGGTCAACCCTACCCCTCAAACACCCCGACATCGATGTCGAGCAAACGGCCAGGCCATGCAGGGTACGAACTGGAAGTCGGACAGAGAGAGAGACATGCTCCTCTAGTCCGTCTGCCGCCCCCTCCTCCGTCTTCAACCTCAACTCACATCCACCAACACACCGACAAACGCACCACGAACGCGCGCCTGCAGAACACGCAGGCCTCCAACGAGGCCCTCTTCGCGTCAGTCCCAGCCCAGCGCGCCGAGATCGAGGCGCTCATCGCGCAGCTCGAGGGCCACGTCGACGGCGCGAACGGCATGCTCGCGGACGTGGCGCCCCTCAGAATCCGTCGGCCGTTTCTTCCCACAACGCCACGTCCCGGAATCCAAGCGAGTGCACCTTCGACTCGGCAGAGATCCGGGACCTGCTCGCACAGGTTCGAAACGAGACCATCTCCGAGCGCGACAAGGAGAGACTTCTGCTAGGTGCCCAGACGCTCTGGCATCGCGAACAACGGCGGCGGCAGCAGCAACGAGAACAAGATGGAGATTACACACAGTATCAGCAAGCGTCTCCTAGCCGCCGACCGCCGCCTGCGCTCATCGCCTTTTGCCCACAGCTTACAACACGTCAGCTCGACTTCATCAAGAACACGTATCGCGCCTATGACAACCAGCCCAGTAAGCCTTCTTCCTCATAGTTTCCACCCGCAGACGTATAGCTGACTTCTCAGTCCTTACAAACTATATTTCAATAGCCGGCCCCCCCGTTCCCCGGAATTCGATTCCTCCTCAGACGCCTCCGCGAATTCTCGACCTGAACCTTGATCCACTAGTCGCCCGACTCGCCCGAGACAACGACGGGCAGACGAGCACGTCCTTCACGACGCCGTCGCGGCCGCGCCCGCCATCGGCCACATCGACCCAGCGCCCCAGGCGTCGCAGCGAGGGTACCAACCCAGTGGACGAACATGGATACGGTCCCGGCAGGCAGAAGAGGAGGCCGTCGGAGCGAGCGAACGATGGCATCTTCCGCAGCAACGAGGACTTCCTGCGACACCACAGCGCGTACGAGGCGGGCATTCGCATGGCTTCCGAGACTGCTTCGCCGCGGATACTACGAACAGCGCAGCAAAGGTGGACGTGGAGTGTGAACGAAGGTGGAGGGAAAGAGGAATGGGAGAGGAATCCAAACCCGGCCGCGACACGCCTTCCTCGTCGCGTGTGGGAGGCCTTGCATACCAAGAGAAGTAGACAGAGGTCGCGCGAGAAATCCAGAGTATTGCCCGCTGTTTGTTCGTCATTTCACAAGCCGTCCACCAGACCGCGTTCCCGAATGCCCCAAGCTCTTCCACAAAGCAGCTGAAGGAAACCTGGATCTGGCGTGACTTGAAAAGACGGTTGGTGTGCGCCCAGAAGAGAACTCGGAACGAATGCCTTTTAGCAAACGCAAATACATCCTTCTACTGACCGCCCCAAGCTCGAGCCTTGACGCACAGCGACGATACGATGTTTGGTTTTCTGTTTCAATTCCTCTGTCGTTTCCTGATTCGATTCCTGCTTCCCACGGTTGTCGCAGCGCTGGTGGTGTTCCATTTATCGGCGTCATGTCCTCAACCCGCGATCCCGTCATCGAATCAGCCCAAGTCCAGCGACGTGCAAGGTCCGTCTCCCCATCTCCCCCTCCCCCCCACTCTCGGACTCAATCAGCTGACAATGGACCACCCAGCAATCACCCGGAAAGCCTGCGCGACTCACTTCGCCTTCCTCAACGCCAACCCCGGAACTCTCACGCCTGCCCCCCTCTACGAGTACCCAGGGTTCCGCGCAGCGGGCGACGGGAACGCGAACATCTCGCTCGCCGCCTTCCGCGCCGCCCGCACCGCGTCGACGGCATCGACGGTGCGGTCGAGGGGACCAGCACCATCATCAAGGCGGCAAGCCTGCTCATGACGGAACGGGAGCGCAGCGTCCACAACAACGTCTTCATGCCGGCCCTGCGCGGCGACCGGGACGACGAGGGGGACCGGGCGGAGAGGGTGACGGCCGGGCTGACCGCCATCTCCTGGTGGAACGTACGAGGAGCAGAGTAAGATATTGATGATGGACATGTCGGTATGGAGCTGCCAGGGGGGACGGCTGTCTATTGCGCCTGGGTTGGACTATGTTCGTCAACGATGGAGGGCTCGCCATGTCTCGGCCTGCAGTCAGGGTCTTCTTTGTTCAGGGAGACACGAGAAACGACAGGCGAGTTGCACCTTTCGAAGAGAGCCTTGTCTACTGATGCAGTGATGCGCAATAGCCAAGCGGCTCTCTTCCTCTCCAACACTCATCTCCCCGCATCTGCCAGCCCGTTTGTCTTCCTCATCTTCTCTCTTGCCCTCACTCCCACACGCTGACATCAACCGCCACAGAAGCCCACTACGTCGCAACTACGTCCCCAAGATGAGGAGCAGACGCAAGACGAGCGGCAGACCCAAGACGCGGGCAACCCATCGCAGCCCCGGCCGCCGCCGATCCCCAACAAGAAGCCCGCCTGGCACGAGGCGCAGGTGCGCAACGCGCGACATTTCCAGCACTTCTTCTACGAGGAAGCCCGCCGCGACACCAGGAAGTTCGCCCCGCCGTCCGACCTCGCAGCCGCCGCCAACATCCAGCCGTACTACTCGGACCTCCAGGACAATGAGGAGCGGAGGCTGGCCAGCTGGAAGAAGGACCCGGCACCGCTGAAGCGCATCTTCGCGCACCAGAGCTGGAAGGACGCGCTGAAGCGGAGCGGCATGGACCCGACATCTAGAAAGGACCCCGGCAACAGAATCGACGGCGGCAACGAGGGAATCGACAACGGCCCTGGCAACGGCATAAAAAACGGCCCTGGCATGGGAAGTGATGACGGCCCTGGGATAGGATTCGATCATGGCCCCGGCAACGCAACCAACAACGGCCGCCCCTTCAGCGAAGAGGGCCTCGTCAACAACCTTGCTGCCCAGGTCCGCGTCGATGACTCCGCCGACGCCCAGAATCGGAATCGCTTTGACAACTACCTCCGGCCCCGAGGACCCCCGCATGAAGCTGCCCTCGACAGCTTCCGACGCCCCGTCAGCTCCGGACAAGCATCACCGTACATGACAGCAGGAAGCCTTTGCGAGTGGCTCGCAGGCCGGCTGCTCTCGAGCTCAAAGACGAAGAAGATGACGGAGGCTATCGGAACAGGGCAGGGGCAGAAACCAGGTCCGGGCCGCGCAGAATCGGCGCTTCGAACGGTGGTGGAACACGCTGTCCCCCGAGCAGCGGCGGCGATTGAGGAGGAGAGCATGCAGGCTGTGCCCGGCAGAGACGGCGGCGGGCGGCGCCAGCCAGGGTGGCGCGGGATAGGGTATGCGATCTGCTGTTGGTAGACTCAATGGTATGATATTCCAGAGTGGTCTCCGGTAGGCGTTTATCAACATGCTGTCTGCGTCGGCTCTTGACATCCTTTCCTTCGCCATGTCAGCGGTGCCGAAGAGCTGTCTAACTCTAGAAAGCCTTATGGTGATGGAACAGCTGAAAGTCTCGGTTCTCGGTGTCAGCTTGGCATTGGCATTGCCTCGCGCGCCGATCCGCCTTGCTTCCGCGATAGTCGACCTGGTCCCGAGAGTATACCGGCCTCGGAGGCGGCGCGGCGCGGGGCCGGTGGTGCGGGACTGACTGCTGGCGTGGCCGGCAGTGTCAATCTCGACCAGGGGCTGGGCCTTGCGCCCGTCAATTGCGCTGTCAACTGCGCCCGAGAAGTACGCCTTGGAAACATGATGGATAGTCTTTTCCGGTCTTTGGTCCCCAGGTTCTTTGCACACAGCGCCGCCTCTTTTTTTCTCCCGGAAAGGCCGATTCCCGACAGCGCGACGACACCGACGATATTGATATCAAGTCTTCTTGATCTCGACCATCAAAATCAAGCCATACCTGCGTCGAGACTTTCTCGCTAACGCCGGCTGGCCATACATGTGCGCTTGAAGGACATCAAGCACCTACACGCCTCGGTAGGTGCCTCTTCCAGAAGCATGAGTCCGGGCAGGCTTGAAGAGAAAGGGAAAGAAAGTCGACAACCCCAGGGAGAGCTCATATCGGGGCTTCTATCAGGAAGCAATCCTCAGCGTCCACCTGGACGATGGTCTTGAGGATCAGGACATGAAACACGCGTCTAGTCACTCAGGATGTCGCCATTCCTCGGGACGGAATCTTGTTTGGGTCGCTGATGGGCTAGGATTTTGAGCAGTCGTGCACATTCACGCCAAACCTGGTCTATGAAAGAGCTATCAGTTCACCTTCTCAACAAGCCATCCTCGCAGACAACCGACCTTCAAGTCTTGACGTCTCTTCGGGCCAAACATCGCCACGCGAGCTTCTTTAAATCCCACGACGATTCTCCCGCGACACGATCAGGAATCACGATGCGATACCACGATTGAGTACCCCGATCTGACATCACGATTTGATTGGGCATATCCACTAGAACTATCCAGTTCCTTTCCCCGAACCGACCGGTGCCTGTGATCGACATTTGGCCACGAGGATCATTCGACGAACCCCGCCATCTCTGAAAGATTGCCTTGACGAGAGATCTTTGGTGCTTCCTTCGGGGGCCCAGAAGAGGCTGGCCGGGCCTACTTACGATGGCGGCATCCTCATGCGCCGCGCCAAAGAACATGGTTCAGCAGACGAGGAGGTTGTCGGCTTGGTTTGAACATGTGTGTCATGATGACGGCTTGTGCTGATAGCCGCCGCAGGACGACAGAACGACTTTCCTCTCCGCCACTGGGACGATGAGTCTCGGAGCATCTCGAAAAGAGGTCCGACACCGTGATGCCGGAGCCGTGATTCTGGCCTAGCTCTCCGCTGCAAGCTACTTCGGGGCGTGCATAGGCACGAGGCCAGAGTCTAACGGTCGACTCCATCACCCATCCCCTTCGCGCCGCCGTCAGCAAGGTTGTGCGACAAACAACCTCGAGTCATCCCGTACTCGAACCGGCAGTTCCCTCCGGTCGCGTCTCCCAGCGGCAACGACCAAGAAACGTGGCCACATTCAATCCGAAGCGCCGTTTGCATCCCGGGTTCTGACCACCACGATCGCTCAACGGATCAAACGATCCTCAGCAACACCGTCGGCATGCTCCTTCGCCGCTCTCCCTTCCTCGCCCTCCTCTTCCACGATCCGGCGCCCGCCGCCCTGACCCCGAACCGCACGCATACTTGACGATACATCGACCGACTATGGGACCGTCTGGAGGAGGAGGAAGCCGACGCAAGCACGTATCGGCCTGTTGCAGCGGCGATTGCTCGGGGCGCAGCGACGGGAGGCGGGACGCAAGGTGCAGAGAGCTCCGGCGCGTGAGGATGAGGAGGACCCGATACGCTGGTTACACCGACCAATGCGAGGATGAAGACGATGGCGACGGCGGACGAGGTCGCAGGCGGGTGGGTGCCGTACACCGTCCGTCCCGACAAGACGCTCGAAGCGGCCCCGTCCAACAGCGTCATCATGGCGGTCGTTGTAGTAGTTCTTCTGTAGATAGACAGTGGGCTTGTTCGTGGCATCGCAGGCCATTTGCAGCGTACGGGCGTCGGCGAGGTTTGTCTGTATCTGCGGTCCGGTTTCTGATTCCGGGCGTGCGTGTCGTTCGGAGCGCGAAACCTCCCTCGTCTGTTGCTTCATCCGCGACATCGTCTTCACCTTGGCGCGGCGGTTCGCCGTGTTATATCACCCGCTCTTGATGCCGTCCTTCTCGCATTCCGATCCTCCAGGCACGGAACGTCCATCGCCGCGGAGAGGATCGCGGAAGAGGCCGATGCGCTCTCGGACGCACCAGAACTGCTGCGTCCGAAGCAAACCCGCCTTTCTCAAGGCGCTGGCTGGCCGCCCAAAATCTCCGCACGCGCGGCCGTCCACCTCGGCTGATGAGGTGGCAGCCCACCTTCCATGTCATCGTGTCGGACTGAGACATGGCGCGAACGAGGCCAGGACTGGTCAACACCTCCGAAGTGATACATGCTGCGAACACTCCCATCCGCGAGTGCTCATGCTTTGACCGACTGGACTCCAGCAGTTCTAGGGTTGGAAGGGTCGTGGTGTAACTTGCGTGCATCCCTGTGACGATATGTTTCCCGGGTTGAGGGCGTGGGATGATTCTCAGGTGATCTCTCGGTGGATCGGAAGCCAGATGATACTGAAGCGAGGTTGGGCAGATTGATATTTCTCTCCGGGCTCCGGTGACGGCGGCGATGAATCTAGAGGCACAGAATCAAGCAAGAGGTTCACTCACAACATTGGTGGATTGTCGCGTAAGCAGCGCAAAGACAGATTGTATTCATACTCCAGGAGCACCTATGCTAATTATGATCATACGAGACGTGCGGCTTCCCATATCATAGCCTCCTCCTCCTGGCTATTGAGCGCCTTGATGATTTCGTCCTCCTTTGCTTCCAACGCTTCTACCAGCCCGGCCAGGACAGCGCGCGACTTCTGTAACAGTTCTTGTTGCAGCTTCAATCGTGTGACTTCCACCTCTCGTGCCGCCTCTTTCTGAAGCTCGAACATTTGTGCCGTGGTGGAATCGAGCATGCTCTTGGTCTCGTCGTACAGGATCGAAGCAACCTTGACCGCCGGCTCTACTTCAACCAGGGTGGTACTGGATAATATGATGTCGTTGTGGACCTTCTGAAGCATGAGTTCCCGCCTTTCGTCATGCCATCGCTTCACCTGGGAAGTCCAATCTCGAAATGCTTCGGCCGACGGGCCGTCGCAGGTGGGCTGGTGTACGGGGATGTCTTGCGCGGGTGGTAGTGGAAGCACATGTGCCCAATCGCCAGGTTGGCCGAGAGCTGCGGCCATAAACTGCCTCCACAACGGGGAATGGACCTCGCTCGGCAGGTCTTCGCCGACAATGATGTAGAGAGCCGTGGCGAAGACATAAACCCCATAATCGTCTGTGTTCTGTTGTCGCGGCCCTGCCATAGACTTGAAGATACGATTTGATGACACCGGAGCGTTCGGAAAGTAACACTGGAAGAACCGTTCAGTGCGTTTTCGGGCAAACCTCGTGTTGTTGCCCGACGGTAACGAGTCATAGAGTGACGCGGCGCACGGCTGACTGTCCCTTAGTGTAACCGAAACCAGAAACTAATGGCTCTGGTAATACATAGGGAGCAAAATGAGCGTCGTGGATTCGGACTCAATCGTGGCGACCACGTTGCGCAGGGCTTCGCAGTTTGGCTTGTCCAGATTGGCCACCGCCGAAAAATCAAGCAAGGCCACCCACTCCAGTCCTCTCGTCATGGCAGTAAGTGCGTCATTCAGCCAATCCCCTCTTATCCATGCGGATGCTTTTGTTATCGGGTGCGGATTGTCGATGTCTAGGTGTTTGGGCTCGATTGACATTTTGGGTCGTTTGGTTGATATTGCTGCTAGGAGGATGGTTAGAATATAGTCCAACGGGTGGCCGAGCTGGGTATTGACCAGTCAAGAATAACTCACATGCATCAGACCGGCTACGCGGCCTTTTGATGGTGACGTTCGACAGATCCGCCATCGCTGCGGCCTTGACACTCTCGTTGACGTCGATGGTGTCGTCCGAGCCACTCCAGCCCACGTCTTCGTACGACGACGGCGAGTGTTGAAGAGGGCCTTGGAATGGTTTCGCGTGCACATTCGAAATGTTGACCTGCGAAGACAAAGAGGAGCTCCCGTCGATTGTATTCGAGCGGGGACTTGAATCACCTTCCGAGACGTGGCAACCAAACGGCTCTGGCAAACCAAACCACGGTCTGCTGGCTGGTGACGGAAGCGACGGGGGGTCCAACGGAGGGGCGACGGCGTCGACAAATCCAATATCAGGAGCGTCCAAACTCTGGTCCAAGAGGTCCTCAGGGGCGTCTCTTACGTGGTCGTGATCGTCGTCGCCACGGTTGTGCTGGGCTCTTGCGTGCTCGTCGTCGTCACCACCACCAAAGTCCTGCTCGTACTCGTCGTCACTGTGATGGTCTCCGTGCCCGCCCGTTGCGTGCTGCTCGTCGTCGTCACCACCAGTGTGCTGCTCCTGATCGTCGTCGCGACTGCTGTCCTGCTTGTCGCCGTACTCCTCGTTACTGGTGGCGCTCGGCGTTTGGTCGTCTTGCCTTGTCTTGGCTTTGCGTGTCTTTGCGTGGGGGTGGCACTTGGGTTGTACTCCCTGTCGAACTAGGACGGCTGCGATGTCGGATAAAATAACGCCACTCTTGTGGACGTGGATCCCTGGGCGGTCCTTTGGATCTAGCTGGCGTCGTGCGTCCGCTTCTTGTCGGAGCTCGTCGATCGCGTCCGTCCAGCAGAGGGAAGCTGCTAGCTTGCGCAGCTCTTCCCAGAAGCCGCGGCCGTGACACCAGCCTAGGTAGAAGAGGACCAGACTAGGCTCGACGCCCTACGTTGAGCAGGCCCTTCGCAGTGTGCCTACAAAACGATGGTGGATTTTGCAAATCGCGGAGTGGCCGATGCAGTGGATGAGGACCTCGGCGATGTGGTCTGGGAGCCCGTCCCGGAAGTGCAAAAAGTCGATGTCGGAAGCGATACTCTTCTCGAATTCAATGAGGGAGAGTACGACGTCGTCGTGAACGGAAATGAGGTCGTGAAGAGTTGGCAGCCTGTTGATGAAAGACTCGATTTTCGCGTCCAGGCTTTCCTGACCTTCGTGTTCTGCCCGAACTGAAGACATGCCTTGTGTGGGAGTGTGTTGGATTAAAAGAGAGCTGCGGCTGGGGACATGGCTTCCAATTTGAAAGGATGGTCTTGAGGTCGGAAATGGTGATGGTGGACGGGGGTGGCAGAAATAGGAGGCCAGCAGCGCCTGCGTCAGCTCTCGGTGGCTTCTTAAGCGATTGACGATGTTGAAGACGACGGGGGAGAGTTTGCGCGATTGACGAGATTAAAGACGATGGGGGAGAGCTTGTGCGATTGACGAGGTTAAAAACGACAGGAGAGAGTTCGCGCGATTGACGAGGTTAAAGACGACGGGAGAGAGTTCGCGCAATTGATGAGGTTGAAGACGACGGGAGCGCATCCACGCGATTGACGAGGTTGAAGACGGCGGGAAGGCGTTCGCGCCGAGTCACACAGGTCAGGTGTGTCCATGGTCCAGCAGTGGGAAGTGCCCTGGCACCAGCGAGAGTGGAGGCTGAGTGCGGGGAAGCGCACCTTCCACCTTAAGTACCTCTGAGTCTACAAATGCAATACGCCGCGCAATACAATGCAGCCACCCTTATAATCTAGCTATCAATATTATCTCACTATACCTAATAAGTATATATTTAATATTTAATATTCTAAAAGAATAAAACTCTATCCTAATAAGCTTTATAGCGTATATAGTGGCGTATAAATGGCCTCACTCAAGGTCGCAGGGGGCAAGACCTTGATGAGGAATGCTGGTCTATAAGAGACCAGTACCTCTGAGTCTAGGTAGGTGGGTAAGGTAAGGTACCTTACACTGAGGTGGGTGAGGTGAGGTACTAGGGTAGGGGTCTGTTTGTGTCTGTAGTAGGTAAGAAGAAAAAAAGAGTGACGTCTCCTCTGGCTGAGTAAGCTACTTATGCCCCCCGGGTCTGTGCGCTGGCCGGCCCCACTGGTGGCAGGTACCTTCCTCCACTGGGCGTTTTCTGGTGGGCAGGAACGACCACGCTGCACCGGCTTGGCCTCGTGGTTTTAAGTGGACAGGACGGGAGCGCCCGCTGAAAGGCACTTGACGACGAAGGGGAAATAAAAAAAAACGAGGGTCGCCAGCAGCACCTGATGATTACATAATAACGGCGTTCTGGCTTCTTTTCCCCGCCAGCCTGAACACTGAGGTAATTACGTCACTGGAGCGCTCTTGCACTTTTTTCTCCCTTTTTTTCCTCTTTCTTTTCGCCCAGCTCCCCCTCCTGGCGTTTACCATCCCCGATCTGCCGGTGATGGAGAACACCATCGGCGTGTGGGGGCCCGGCGCGTCAGCAGTTGCGGCGAGCCGATCACAACGTTCCCATGCCGGATGATCGACAAATGATGGACCACAAAGGGAAAAAGACGAGGAAATTTGATCTATTCCAACAGCATCCCGAAATTCCACTGGGGCATCATAAAACACAAACGACTATGCCCATGCCAGGCACCAAACCACCTTCATTGCAACCCAACCCGAAATCCTCCATCTCCCGTGTGTCCCATCCATCTTGATGCCAGTTACAGTGGCTTCTCTCGGTATTGCATGTGGTGGACGGAGAGCGGTCTCACACCGGCCGGAAGTTGCGGGCTTTGTCTTGCTTCTTCAGATGTAGTTCTCGGGCTCTGAGGCAGGCGTCGCGCAGACTCTCGAAAGGGATCTCGACATGCACGATTCTAGGTGGGTTCAATCAGCAAGCCTGTGGGGTGGAACACATAGGGGCAGGGAGACATGATGTACTCGTCGCTGTGGCACTCGAACGGAATGGGGCGATTCAGCCGGGCTGGCACGTCGGTATCGGCCGATAGGAAGTCGGAGGCAAACAGACGGAGAGGGCTGTGCCCCGCGGCGGCGGTTGCATCGGCGAAATCGAACAGCGTCAGGCTCTGGACCTCGCGTAGAACCGGCCGGCCACCAGCTGCCATGTCCGTCGCAAATAGGTAGACGCGGATGGACGAGATGTTGGGGTACTGGACGTCGAGGATGAGAACCGTCCGGATGTCGCCGTTCGTTTGCTTCACGTACTTCTCTGCCTGGTTCTCGGGGTCCTTGGGCGACTGGTTGTACCAGATTTCGACAATAAAAGGGGGAATCGGGGTGGCAGCCATATTGCGACGAACTGGTTGTCGCGATCCCTCCTGAGCTTATTAGGAACGGCAATTGTGACGGCGTTGTCGCACCAGACTTGTCGAAGGCGTCGTGAGAGGGTATAAAGGAGTTCGTTCTGCTCGGCCTCGTGGCGATGCTGATGCTCGCAGTGCTTCTCGGTGCTGACGTTGTTGTCCTGGCCCAACTGTGACCCGTATGCGGTAGCAGGAGCAGCTGCGGCGGTGGCGGCAGTGACGGCGTCAGCAAGCTGCTGGGGAGCGCTCTCGAGGAGGGTTCCGATGGCACGATTGCACTAGTTGTGTATGGTGGTCCCGACCATCATGACATGGGCGGACTCGGTGACGAAGTCGTAGAAGAAGCGGGCAACCCGGACGTGGGCGAGGAGCAGCTCGAGGCGGTCGAGGGCATCGGGGGCGAGGCGGAAGGAGGCGGAAGGCGGGAAAGACGACCAAGTATCAGGGTTCTACAGGCAACAGAGGGATTCGAGGCCGGCTTTGAGGTTCTCAGAGGTATTAAGCTGAGAAAAAGTATAGATATTATAAGCTATAAAAAAAAATAAAAACTTATATTAAGTAATACCTTAGGGAATAACTTTCTATATAGAATATAATATAAATATATATATTTAGTATTTAATATAATAAGGGTTTATAAAGCCTATAGATATATATAAGCCCTCTTAGCTAACTTTTTAATCTATATAGTTATAAATAGCTTTAACTATTAAGGTTATAATAACTTTAAAGGGTATTTCTAATAACTATAAATATTAAAAGATTAATAAAGTCTCTTTAATTTCTATTTTATATTATTAAAATATTAATTATATACTTTACTTTAAATAACTATAGCTTCTATATATTAACATATTATATTTAATATACTTAATAAATTAAATTAATATATTATATTATTATAAAAGGTTTTTAAAGTACTTAATAATATTAAAAAGATTATTAAAAAGATAAATAACTTAATAGCTATTAAGCTATTCTAAAAAAGAACTCTATTTAAGACCTTTAAGCTTAACCCTTTAAACTTAAAAGATATAAAGCTTATTAAGCTTATAATATTTATATTTAAACTTTATAAATATTATATTATAAAGGCTAATTAAATTAAAAAATAATAATAAAAAAATATCCTTAATATATATAGAGATATATATATAGATATTCTTATATATAAGCTATCTTTTAGCTTAAATAAATAACATCTTTTATATAATATATATTAACTTAATAATATTAAAAAGTATATAATAAAAATAATTAAGCTAATAAAAATAATAGAGAATAAGCTAAAGTAGAGGGGATAATAGGGTTTAGAGGGGCTAAAAGGGTATATATCTATATAATACTACTTAATTTAGATAACTTAATAGTATACTTAATAAGGTAGCACCTCCTTATTAAGGGTATTACTAATTAAGTTCGTTTTAAATAACAGCTAGAAGCAGTACAGCTCGTTAATCCCTCGGGGCGTTCCTTCATTTTTCTGCCGTTATAAACCTTTCTTATCGCAGTTAACAACCAACACTAGAAGGTCTAAGGCAGAGGATCTTCGGGAAGTTGACTTGCGTTTGCGATACTCTCTGTGACGTAGTGCGAGCTATCCTTTGTTGAGATGATTTACAAGCGCCGCATCCACAAATGCGCTAGTGATGGTACAGAGACAGCACTGCGGGAAGGATATGCGGCCAGAGCCGGACCAAGCGGCCGCGAATTCACCGTATGCGGCGTGAGCGGCGTTCTTGGGTCCCCGTCTTAAGCGGCCTTCCCTTGACTCCGCAATCCTAGGCCCTTCTGACAAGTGTTGATCCGCTGAGGAACGAGCCAGTTATGCCCACCATTTTCGAATTTCATGCATACTCCGGTGCTGGGAAGGCAACCCGTGCTGTCGTGGTTGGCTTGGTCTGGCTGACTGAGGAGACTGAGTCATTTCTTGCTGACGTTAACTATATCCAACGGTCCGGTACGGATCTGATTTCTCAAACAAAACCTGAGGAGGGTATCGCTAGACATGAATGCATGCAAATCAGTAGAGACGCATTTCGTCAATGGCGTGCAAGTCATCTTCTCATATAAACCTGAAGCCAGCCTCGGAGAACCTGTATGGGGCTCTTCCTTATTCCTTGCATGTGTGGCCACATACGAGAAGGCATCAGGCCGGCCTCTTGAACGACGTCCATCACTGGAATCGTCAAGGTACTTGAGAATGCGACTTGAGGTAACACCCTTGCAGCAAAATTAAGTCCAAAAGTAGATTCTCAGTTCAGTACGCGGCAACGGCTGCTTGTTCCTTGGCCGCAGGTGTCTGAGGCGCCCCCAAGTCCCTCAAACACATCCAGAAGGGTGTCTCTGACACAATGCCCAGCCCATGAGGCACAGGACTACAAAAGCGGCCGCATTTACGGAGCTGAAAGAGCCGTTTCAGACAAGAACACCGCATGAAATAACACATCGCAAGTCCACGCAGCCATATGTGGCTCACCAAAGCTCATGGTCAGCTAGTAGGCCCTTGATCTGGCAAAAGAAAGCTGTCGGGGTAAGGCTATGTCTTACGAACGGTGTCAACTTGTTCGCAGGGCTGTTCTGACTAACTCTCCCCTTTAGGTAAATTGACGTGGAAGAATATGCAAATAAACGCTCTATGGCGCTTTACTTGCTTCCTTTTGACGACAGCAGTATCGAGGCTCTTACGCAGCCTCATAGAAGCACGTGTATCTCGTCCGGGGGCCATCATCAGCTTCAACGGCTGTTCTCCAGGAGCCTTTATCTCACAACAGCGCATCGGGAGCGGACCACAGAATGCTCTTCCAGGGACCGCGCCGACATGCGCATTTTGAGATAGAGCGAAATTGTACGGCCAGGCTTCAAGCGTGAAGGTTGCTCGTGTACGACGTGCCACGAGTGAAGAATGTCGGTCGCGCTGCGGCAGGGCTTCAGAAGATAGAGGTGGAAAGCTTATACGTCCCTCCTTTCGCAAAGCTTCGCGGTCGAATTCCCTATCATGCCATTGTGTGTGCCATGCATCGATCTGCCGGGTGCCTCGAAAGCCAGAGCAGGCTAGTCGCCCGGGGCTTTTCGTCTCTTGGAAGGAAACTCGTACTCTGAGCTCAAGTAATATTGTCAGGCCGGTGGAACTTGAACCCCGTCATCATTTCTCCTCTATATCTTCTCATCTTTCATGAGACGCTATCAGCTCCTGGTGTTAGTCTCAACAATCCGCTACGTCGCGCGACTCAAGAACCCATCTTGCCGTCCGCGTCGACAACCATGTGACATCGGCGCCCAGCGATGCTGGTCAACATCTGGCACGACACGCTTTTGGTCGTCATCGGGACTGAATGACATGGCTCATGTTTGCTCGGTCCCAAACTCTGCTAGCCTGCCGGAAGAAACAGTCGTGTTCGATGACGGACGTGATCATTAATGCCGGGTATGCCACGTATTATCGGTGGCTCCGTGTAGGGCTCACTCGAACTAAAGTCATGAGTCGTCTGGAGAACAGACACTGGCGGGGCCGTTGCGAATAGATCCGTTACAAGCTGAAAGTATATTTGGTATTGGTAATGCCCTGGCTTTCTCGCACCGAGGAGACGTTTTGCGGCTTCAAGATCCGGAAACGCTCGTACGATGTTACTGATTTCTTCGTATTCAAGCCCAGTCCGTTCGTAAGAGAGGCGAACTGGAAGGGTGTGGTCTCATCTGCCCTCCTGCGAGGCTCTGCAAATATATCTTTTCTCTTGACGTCCGCCGGCAGTTCTCGGAACTCTCGAAAGGCAGCAAGCCATAGAAGAAGGCATCCGAGGTCAACACGAGTCGCCGCATCTCCTTAGATAATCCTGTATATTGTTTGCAACAGCTGCACCGTGTATTGGTCAGTCTGCTGATCTGAAACTTCGAACATCTCATCCGGACGGATCGAGACCCGGACTTTGGAGTCAAAACCTCTCAGCCCCTTCATGCAGTCCACAGCAGTGCTGAAGAGCTTTCAAACCTTAGAGAAAGAAAGACCACAGTATTAGGAGTGTTTCGAGACGTGGCAGATTCAGGCCCACATCTCGTTTCACCAACATTGCCGAAAGTCTCCGAGGATATAACCGCTTTTGAGATCACTCGGGAGCTCGTCGTGGTCTTTATTAAACGCTCATGGCCGATGCCTGTGACCGCTCTATTGTTGGTCGATCAACAGGCCGCATAGCCTGGGGTTGCTGGCGCATATCTCAGTCCAGACCCGGAATGTATGTTCCAAGTAGTGTAAGTTAGAATACCTCTGATCTGCCTCTGCAAGCCCGTCATCGTGGGCTACCTCTTCACATCTCATCCATATTGACTCGTGAACCACAGTAAGTCGACAGCCCCAGCCATAGTCTTTCAAAGAAGGGGTTTCCGTCGCCGTGGTGTTCTTGTTATCTGGGAATCTTGCAAGACTCTCCATCAGCCTGCTTCGGGTACTCGTACTTCGACGAAACGCGTGGTCACATCAACGCTCAGGTCTGAGTAGTAACGGCAGCTGACTCCGTCTCATGATCTGCCTACGAACGTATCGTCTGGATAAAGATCAACCATCCAATGTATGTTCGTCTCGTGAAACATTTCGACAGCTGCCTTGATAAGATCTGACCCCTGGAGACATTTCTGCCGTATTTCGAGTGGAAGCCCAAGAACCGAATGTAGCAGAAGAACATCGCTTTGGAGGCTTGATGTGGAGATCTCTCTGCTTGCTGTGTGTCGGGATTCAAATCGGATTGACAAGCTACAACCGTGGTGTGATTCCAACACTCTACTTGTCGACATCCGCGCCTTTCACGGTATAACCTCTCGAGTGGTTCGGGAACGGGACTTCAAACACGGTTCGCTGTCCTCAACGCTGGCTTGAATGACGATGTACTGAACCAGCGGTACTGTAGAACTTAGTGAACTGTGTTAAAAAGAACCGTGGAAATATCTGCATAACAGATGATTGTCGCCTCAGCCCCCTCAGATTTACGTTTGCTTTTCTTTCCGTAATCAAGCATTGCACAGGAGTATCTCAAACATCTCAAACATCTTAAACATCATTGTCTTTCATGCTTTCTTTCAATGTCGACCTGAACCTGAATTCGGCATTCACATACAGATTAGTGGTCTCGGTTCGTTCCTCGGACGTGGCGCTAAAGGTTGTGTCTCTGTTCCAACGCTGAGACCCTGACTGAGGGCCGCATCTAAAGTCAGACCCCCAGCTCTCAACACAGGAACGCTTACACCTTTTACATTATGCCTGTTGCCATTCATCAGGACGACCCGACATGCCAGCCGGCTGATTTCTCAACTGCGAGAACTTGTGTCAGAGATCGTCGAGACCCTCCTGTATGAAACGAACAGCTATTATCGACGTTGTGAAGACCATCTCGATCCGAACTACGTCCAGAATGATGATCACATGAATGTTTGAGAAATAGTCTCTCCCTCAATCTCCCAAAGGTGAAGCAAGCAAATGATTTTGGTATTGCCACCCTATATTTTTCTCTTCGTAACTCGCGATGTCCACACCTTTTCCTTGTCAACCTAGAGCGCACGAAAACCCCCAAGGAAGAAGGAAGAAAGAAAGGAATTTGGTGAAGTTAGCAAATGACCTGAAACTGAAGTCGCGTTTTATTTGACTTCCTGGAAAACGGGTACCTTAGTTAGTGAAGCAAGCCTGGCTTCAAAGCGACGTGTCTAAGACGAGGAACCGCAGCCTCAACGTGCTGGCATCCTCTCGACGAGTTACTAAGCAATAGGTTCAGAGGAACATACCTCTTGGAGGGTTATGACACCAGAGGGTCTCCTCGGCAACGCTGTCACAACCACATCAGACCTAGGGAAATGGTCGGTGTAAACTACCAAACGACGTAAGGTATTTCGAAGTTTTGAAGGCACTCGAAGTGTCTGAAAGCGCACCCATAAATTTGCTGTCTCCTGTTTCCTCAAGCTTTTCCTCTCCCATCATCTCAGATCTCAGAACCAAAGAAATCAAGCCTACTCTCCTCATCGCACAGCTCTATAATCCATGACCGGTCAGTTGCCAACTACTCTAGCGATCACATACCTTGGAGAGTAGACGGCCGGACGAGGAATGCAGATACTAACCTATTTTTATTCTCCAACAACTCAGGAGATTTCCAAGGATAGGGACGACTAGTACCAAGAAATAATATTGATAGTTGACGACTTGGTGTACAATGTACTCAGATCCGTGTCGCTCCGATGAAAAAGCCCTCTCTGAAGAGCAAGATGCTAAAAGCTAGCTTGCGGCCCAGCCTCACCAGAGCCGACGAGGCGGTTCCACGCCTTCCACATCACAGACTGCGCAAGCGGAGAGGACCAACCCAGCAGCACGTCCTGCCAGCTTCGAAATGACGCCTACGATGTTGCCCTCAAGCATGCCAAGGGATGGTCTTCCCCAGCTCCCTCCAAGCCCCGTGAACTGGTTTGCCTCAAGTGCATCAGAAACTGCTCTGTCGAAGCCAGCAGAACCAACTTCCCGAATCTCATCTCACCAGAGACATAGTTTGGGTTTACGCTCGCTAATATACCCCCCAGCTCCTACGTGGTAATGCGACTATTCGAGACACAGGGCTTTGGAAAGGGATGGAAAATGAGAGAATTCGATGATTAGTGCTGCAAGATAGCATTGAGGACTCATAATGAAGTTTAGCGGTTAGGTTGCATTGGATGTTTTAGTTGTTTTCATGTTGGGGTCCCGGTTTGGATCTCGGCTTGGGTCACAGGTCTGATCCTCAATGCAGTTCATGACCATTCATCGTTTAGGGAACCCATGACTACGAAAACCGAAACCGAACCCAGGCTGCAATCACTGATGCAAAAACCTCCAGAGTCCAGGAAGGTGATCAGTCCAGTGGTCCAAGTTCAGCGGCAGGCTTCAGCGGCCCTCGCCAACCGTCCTTGAGTCATCATCGATACCCACTCTCGGATCATCTTTCTTCTCAAGTCGAAATGAAGCCAGATATCAAATTAGCGAGTCCAACAAAGCGCAGTCATAGTAGAATCGAATCAGTGAGGCTGAACGATTGATGCAGGCGAGAAGGCGGAAGAGAAGTGATGGAGAAGACAGTCAAAGGCGAGTGCGTGTTAACGGAAGAAGAGCGGACGTCGGCCCAGCGATACAAACGTTGCAAGCTCAGGAGTAAGCTCAGAGTATTTACCCAACACCACAGTCGCAGGAGGTAGCGTCGTCGAACACATGAAAGTCTCTTCTAGTTAGTGCCTTGAGCCGTCGGCAGGTGATATATCTCCATCTCCGCCGGGCATGGAGTGCAACATTTCTCATGTGCCTTGAGTTCAAAAGTTGGGTGGCGCGGCAAAGCTGCAACAGCAGCAACTCATATTAAAAGTAAATAAATAGCAGTATAACAAAGATCATAGACATAGACATGGCCACCATGATGAAAAGAGTAGGCTAATCTCGAGCGGCAAGCTGTCCTTTGTTCGACTGCTACATGACCGCGGTCCCTGCCAAATCCACGTGGATATGCAGGCAGTATGCACCACGTTGTAGTACTGCATCCAAATCCTGTTGATTGGAAAGCCGTAATACGCACAGCGCTAAGCTGGTCGCTGCTCAAGTGTCCATAGACGCCAGGTTAAAGCCCTGGATCCAGTCGCCATCAGCGCCCAGTCCCATCCCTCGACATCGCATACGAGCTGTTTCTGATCACATGTGCTGAATCCGCATCTCGGAAATCTCGCTTGACATTTAAGTCGTGGACCTGATTCAAAGATGTGTTGGTTTGGATCGGTTGGCCTGGGGTTCGAACGCCTCGCACAAAGAGGTATGAGATACCAGAAAACCAGGGATACCAACATGAAGCTTGAGGTTAGACCGATAACATGTTCCTCCATTGATGCTTATGAAAGAACGGAATAGAGCCGGTGCCCGTTATCGACAGAGTAGTTTGAAGCATTCCTGAGTAGTTTGCATCACTGCCTCGACCTTACGAGTTCCCTGAGCACATCTTGTGAATCCAGTACAGCGACAATTTCGCATCCTTGATTTGATGGCGGGAGAAGTCGTCGCACCCAATTAGGACTAGAACATTTCCCCTTTATGTTGACTGAGGTGAACGAAAGCTTGAAGCTTCTTCTTAATAACTGCGACTTCATTCCAACTTGATAGAATGAAGAACAGGAAAGTTGATTGGACGTTACCCGCGTAATAGATAACCTTAGCGAGCATGACTTCTCCCCATAACCTTTTTTCACGTTCACTCTAAATGAACAGCATCTCTAGTGAGAGCACTCTGCAGATTGGTAATGGTGGGTGTCACAGAGAAGCCGACACAAAAAAAGTTGGAAGAGCAGACGCCAGATATTTGAATCGAAACAAGCAAAGGCGCCTCTCTTGTTAGTAAGTATAAAGGAATACAGGACCCTCTATGAAGCCATTTACAATGCCCTTAAGGCAGATAGACATGCGACAAAAGCAAATGAGCGCCGTTAAGGCATGTAGTCATCATCCTCGTCGTTCTCCTCAGCGGCGGCAGCCAGTTCCATCAAGTAGCTGGTGGTGGCGTCTCTGGCAACTCGAGCGGCCCGGGCCTTCTGCGCAGACGTGAAAACATTGCGGGCGCGCTGCAGCCTCCGTGAAACGGCATTGGACGCCAGGGCACCAGCATCGCGGGCGACCCTGCGAGCATCGACATCCATGACAGGCTGACGGCGGCGGCAACGGGGATGTGGCGGAGCAGGGGGAGGCGTCGCGGCATCGGCGGCATCGGCATTGAGCTGGTCGAGGAAAGCCTGCTCCAGCTGGCGGAGCCGTTCAACAATATCGACGGCAGCGGGAGGACTCGGGTGCTGCTCTTCCCCCTGAGGCAGCTGCTGCGGCTGCGCATTATTGTCAAAGTACATGCCCTCATCCACCGGATAATGCTGCTGTTGCTGAGCTTGCTGTTGCTGCGCTTGCTCCTGGTCTGCTTCGAGCTCGAGAACCAAGGTGGGGAGCATATCGTTGAAGACAGCAAGCAAGTCTTTGCCATCCTCCTCCTCCAAAGGCACAACCGCGTCTTGCACTAGAAGCACCGAAGCTCTAAGGCGTTCTCGAGGGCGATGATCTTGCGGGCGGCCCTGAGCGGGAGAAGAGGCCCGCTAAGCCTGCTGCCCCTGTTGCTGTTCCTCGCTCGCGGCATCGTCTGCAGGCTGGTATCTGATGTCGAATGCGCCTGGGGAACTCTCCCTTGCGGACAGCTGCACATCGCCCCGCTGGGCAAGGCGTAGGGCGGTCATGAACCCTTCAGCGGTATGGCTCCTGCCCGCCTGCTGGTGAGGAACGAGGTCCTCGAACCGGACGTTGCGGCCTGGCCCTGCGGCGTCGTCATCGTCGGCTTCGGCGAGCTTCCGTCGGCGCATCGTTTCGAAGACGCGATGAAGAACCGAGCATCATCCTCGTCGTTGAACCCCTCATCACCGGAGTTGTCCGCACGCTGGGCGTCGCTGTCGGCCTCGGACCTGCGATCCGGGCTATTGGGAGGAAAAAGAGTGTGCATCTCGTCGGCGGAAAGCGGAGGCGCAGCAGAGACGAGGCCGCGGTGGTAGTCGACTTGGCTCTCGCTGGAGTGGTTGTCGCTCTCGTCATCGCCAACGTTATTGGTGACCTCTCCATGCTCGCTCTCGTTCCCAACGCCATCCGCATCCAGGTCGATGGAAATGACTTGGTCGTTCTCCTCGAGCACAACTTGCCGCTGCTCGTCCCCTTGTTGCGGTGACTGAAGAGGCTGCCGGTGTTGCTGGGCTGGCGGTGGAGTATCCTGCTGCTGCTGTTGCGCGAGCGGGACGAGGTCCTGTGGTAAATACACCGCAGCATGGGCGGAGGTCTGCGGCTGGGCATGCGGATAATATTGTATCAGGTTCTAAGAGTGAATATTAGCTACAGTCTTACACACCGCCGATAGTGAAGGGTCAAGGGAATGGTTGAATATATCGTGGAACCGAAATCGTGAAGAAGGCCGTGTTCATACCGGGATTCCAGCTCCTCTTCCTCTTCCAACTCCACCAACATCGCCACCAGGGGCAACAGGAACACCTCCTCCATTCATTTGGGCCAGGAAATTGGCGGAAACACCAAAGAGATACAGAAGAAAGATCGAGGGAATGGAGCGACCACGCGGGGGTGGAGCTGCGTCGACGATGATCCGGGGTAGGTAAGGCAACCCAAAAAGAGGGCGATTCGCGGGAACATAGCGGTGAGAACGACAAAGAAAGAAAGAATAACATAGACAATGGCCGAGCGGCCTAGAAAACCGACAAAAAGCGAAACGAACACAGGTCCGACAACGGTTGAGGGCGACGGCGGCAGGAAATCAACACTTATCTGGACACAAAGAAGAACGGGAAACGAGGAAACACACGGCGGAGCGGCCACGCATTTTTCCCGGAATCGACCTTTTGTGCGGTCGGGTCCGAGATAATCCGTAGCCACATAAGTGCATTCTGCTTTGCTGCACATGGGAGGGAGGCGGGCGGCGGTCTTCTTCCTTTCGAGACATCCAATTGACCCCAAGTATGGCGAGCATTCTAACAGAGTCAAGAAGGATAAGTATTTCTGCATTTTTCCAGCACCGTATTTTAAATACACTCGAGCACGAGATTAACTCTGCTTTTTGAAGTCGGTGGATTTCAACGCAGGTCCCCCAGATAACAACAATGAAGAGTGGTAGGTCGAGGTGCAGCCAGGTGTCCGAATGGGTACCACGATACCAGAGACTTGAATTCTCTCGACAGAACAAAGTGACACGTCAGAGAGCTCATACGCTCCCTGATGGACCATTCAAAGTGAAGATGAAAGGTACCCGACGGCCTGGAACTTCCGTTTGGCGTTATGTCTTTCCACCTGTCCAGCTCCACCGCTTCCGCCATTCCAACAGCCAAGAAACAACACTGATCGCATCACCTCGTGCATCAGAGTAGCCACAGATGTCTACAACACCACTCAGATCGAGGCGTGGGGTATCTAGCGGCCCAAAACCTCCGTACAAGGTCGTGTCGTGGTCTTCCCATTTCCTCAGCCATTCCGAGGGCCGATGATTCAAAGCGGGTTCGTGGCGCGCAGAGACTACCATCTCCGAAATAATCTGGCAACTGGCTGCACATTTATGGATCCACCCCGGTCTCGAGTAGCACGTCAACAACTCCTTCCCGGGTCCTCTCGCCGTTCTCATGGAGTGCGTGGTGCAGTGGTAGAAAGCGGGCGACATCAGGGCGAGCAGTAGCGTCTCGGACGGACATTCGGTGGTTGCTCGAAAGCGAACCGAGAGTTCGAAGCATTCCGTTGGCCGCCATGACGCAAGGGGCGGATGACATGTAGGAATTCGTGGGTGACTCTGCCCATGTTGCCATCGACAGGGTTCGCGCGAGGAGAACCCGTACCGTAGCTTCGTGCCCATGGGCAATTGCGAGGTGTAGGGGAGTGGCCACCGAGGCGTCGTCGGGCTCCACAACATTGTGATCATTGTGATTGTCCTGGAGGAACATGTGCCGCGGCAGACATATACACGGGTACATGGCGATGGCGTCGATCGAAGTGCCGGCATCGGCGGGCAACCAGGTGACCATATGGACGTGGCCATCTGGTTTGAAATATGTAGCGCCGTGGTTGTGGCCGGCAGGAATGCGACGAAGTTCTCTTCCTGCAATCCCCGTGTGTTGTTGGCGGGTAGCGCCTGCAACCAAAATGTGAGCATCGATGGCGCCCCCAAGCGCGTGTGGTTGTACGTCGGTAGACTCCTGTGGAAAAGGACGCGGAGATGAGTCGGACAACGAGAGAGGCGATGGTATATCTCGAGAACGTCGAGGTGACCTCGCGAAGCGGCCCAAAGCACAACAGGTTCAGCGGTAGACGTGGTTGGCACCAGACGCGGGAGCGGTGGCCGCGACCAGGATAGAACCGGGTTGGGTGCAACGTGTGTGTCGTCTTCCAGTGCGGCGGCACGATACAATGTTGGTTGTACAAGGTGGGCAAGGAGCCTGTCTATCTGCGAGAGACATAATAGGGTAGGGTTCGTCGGATGGTTCTCGGCGAGATGGAGGAGCAGATCGATCGGAAGTGGGGAACCTGCTGGCAGAACCATTAGCTTGAGATACGGCGAAGGAGGGAGGACGACCTACACTGCTACCGTGGCCGTCGCCATGGTTGTGATTGCAGCCGCTCTCGTGGCCGTCGCGGTCGACGCGATGGTCACCAGATTCATGGGAATAGTCGGCGGCCCTGTTTGCGGGTATGACCATCATGTGGCTGGCTTCGGTGTATGGGCGGCGGGACATGGATGGACGCTTGGAATCGCGCTGCTCGTCCGCGAAGAATGGGTTCGGGCACTGGAGGAGAGTCGCGCTGGAAGTCCGTCCTTGCTTTTTGCGTGGGTGCTTTTCTGCGGGTTGTGTCAAACACAGGCGCCATCGCCTTTGTCACCTGGCTTGCGGCGAGACTCAACACAGGGTGTTTGGCATCGTGAAAGGGGAGGGCGAGCTCGAGGCGTAATACGTCGACGAAGAAATCAATTTCGTGATTTGAAGTGGTTTGCGCGGTCGGCAATCCACTCCCATACTTTGGGTGACGTCCGGTGCGGCTCAGTTCGATGCGTTTGCTGCGGTGGGATGTGTTTCTGTGAAGGAGCAAATTCACGGTGCTGACCAGATGCGATTCCAATTGAGGTGGCAAAAGGTACGTGCCCTGGGCCCAACTTGCCCGGACCTCAGTGCTGGACGTGCAGAATGTGAAATTTTAAACTCTGCATTACGTACTACCTGAGTCTGGGTCGACCTTAGCTTTGTTTGGGTCGACCTTTTGGCTTTTGGTCGACCTTACCTAGGTTTAGCCGACCCCGCTACAGAATCTTGGTCGACCTTAGGTTTTTTCAGGTCGACCTTTTGAGTTTTAGTCGACCCAGTTAAGGTAGATTTTGGTCGACTACAGACTTTTAGTCGACCTAATCGTGGTTTAGCCGACCCCGCTCTAGACTTGGTCGACCTTAGGTCGGGTTTAACAGGTCGAACTCAGGTTTGGCGGACCTTGGGTTTGGCCGGCCTTGGATTTACCTTTGGTTCATGTCGACCTTAGTTTGAGCAAACTCAACTTCGCAAACTGCAAGCGAAAGAGGGACTTGGCCGGTGCCGTGACGCTGGGTGTTTGCTGTGAGTGTGGCTGTGTTGTCGCCTGGATCTGGAGATTTGAGCACCACCTTAGTCAAATTGGTCTAGACTTCGACTTTGGTAAGACTTCGATTTTGGGTGTGCTTCCACTGTTTTTCACATCCGGAACAAAATCTGAGGATCAAGCCCGCTGGGCCCAAAACGGCGGGGTGTGGCGCACCTTCACGAGCCACCTCACCGTCGCGCCGTGCGCCTGCAGTGCACCTCACTTCGGGCCACGATTGGATTCCGCCCGGGAGCCTCGCTGGTGCCAACGCCACGGCCCTGACAGGTGCAGGTGGCAGATAACAAGGTTCCACAACCTGTAGATGTTGGTATAACTAGATAAGTGATCAAGCATAGAGTCATACTGAAGTTCATATCCGTTTGCCGCAACGAAGACTACTCGGCACAGGGAAGCTCTGCAGTGTCGCCTCCTGAGAGAGTCACGGTTGGAGGTTGCTGCGCACTCCCGATTGCATCCGACATGGGTGCTGCCTCGTGAAGGTGCAGCGTCAGGTAATCGTTGTGGAGAAAGCGATGGTTAATTTCCTCGCCGTTACTTGCGTCGTATCGTGTCACGCTTCCATCTTCGCGGAAAGAGATAATGTCTTTGCCGAGGTAGGAAGATCTTGGTGGGTATTTCCGAGTCAACTTCGGCCTCGCTGCTGACAAGAGAGTTGTTTATACAAGCAGGACAAACAATTGTCCTTTAGAGTAGCGGAGGGAGTAGAGATACTGCGATGTGCTCGGAAGGAGATCTACGTTGGAACATTGCACAAACGGGACGGGAGAGAGGGAAATGACTAGAGAGCTCGAAATTGTGGCACGTCCATTGGTAGCCGAGGATGGCCATCGAGGCGTAGGGGCTTGTTGACCGGGGAAATTGCATGGGCGAGCTGTATATGTTGTCGCCCGCAAAGTTGGCGCGGAAACTGGTGAAGCCGCTGGAGTGTTGTTGAGGCTTGAGAGCGACCGTTCACTATTATATCGAGGGCTCCAGGGCTCCAGCTGCCGAGCTCCATGTTCTTCGTCGGTGTCTTCGAGCGTACCGTCGCTGTTGACGAGAACTTCGGCAGAACTCCTCCAAGCTCGCCCAGGCTGACGCGGTGACCGCTCGCGGTGGCGTCAAGGATCTGATGCATCAGTGTCGGCGGCTTAAAGCCCTACTCTGGATGGAAACTCTGCCGGAGTGGTCAAATCCGTTGTTGCTATTGCTGGAAGATCTCGTTATGGATTCTGTGGGCGGTACACTTGGAAGTAAAGACCCGCGTCTTGACCTCTGGTGTAAATGGAGGAACGGCATATGCTTGATACGTCTTGGAGCGCTTTCCCGGGCGGTGTTCCTAACGACTGAAATCAGGCGGGTTGCTTATCGCCAAAGACTGGCACTAACGACGGTATGAGTAGGCCGCTATAATGCCGCCTTTAGTACTGCTCTATAGTAAGCTCTGCGTTGCTGTGGGAGAGAGCAGCGGCGGAGGTTCCTTGGTTAACGGGTGGTGAGGTCGCGCAATCGTACTTAGTGGGCAAGAAGCTGACTTGTAAGTTCTTTGTCGAGGAGGAGGCCTTGGAAGTTGACGTCGAAGAGAGTGGGCGACTGGTAAGCGAGAAGGAGGAGGTTAAGGAGGAGGAGGAGAAAAAGGGGGAGGAGGAGGAGGAGGAGGAGGAGGAGGAGGAGGAGGAAGAGGAGGAGAACCAGAAGAATAAGGAGAAGAAAGGCGAGGAGGGCAAGGATGAGGTGGAAAGAAAACTCCCTCCTACGTCAAAATCGCCAAGGTCCACGAAGAAGTTCATGCCGTCGTCGAGGCCAAACAAACGGACCATTGCGTCGTGGCGGGGTGGTGTGGTGGTGGCTGGTGCTCAAGCTGGTTGTGGCGCGGGAGCGTTCTGGCGAAAAAATTGCCAGATCACCCAAGGTTGGCCCGTGCGCCTGCGCTACCAGCCGGGCAGTTCCATCCAATCTCGCCATCCACGTTCTCCGACGAAACCCTCCACCCTCCAAGACTTCAATAGCCGCCTCTGCAGCATTTCAAAGGCTTGCATTGAGCCATACCGCGTCATCCAGTTCCTCCATCATCGCCATGCGACATGGTTTACCGTCGGTCCATCTGCCTCTGCGCGCGCCTGGCAGGATCCGGCGAGGCCGGCGTCCCTTCCGCTGAACTCCGATGTATCAACTCCCGTCGTCTGCCAGCCCATACGATCCTTCTGGTCACTTCAACAAGACCACACTGTCATTACGCTTGAATACGGCCAAATAGAGCAGCTTTCGGAGCACAACATTTACCAAAGCAGCAAGGTAAGTCCCCGCGTCCTCCACTTCTCGTCCTCCGCACTGTCGCATCCCCTAATAATGCGTCCATCGCTGACCATTTGTTTGATAGAAATCTCGAGAAGTATCCTCAGCCTAGCCAAACAGGCCCGTCTCGTCTACCGTTCCAGCAAGCCTACCCGACGGCGACCGGTCCTCTTATCCAACCACTCGTAAACCTTCGACGTTTTCCCTTCCGATTGCGATTTCGAGCGCCCACGGCAACGGTCTTTACAGTCCTAGACCCGACAAATATCGAGGACCAAGCTCGGGGGATGGATGGGGAAGGATGGCGTCACAACCCGCCATCCAGAATACCAGACCCAAGGTCCAAGGGAGCAGCCTGTGACATACACGTTGAACGATGGTCTGTATCGGTCACTGGGTCGTCCATCGTCTTCGATACTGGGTGCGTTTGAGCCCGCAAACTCGACAAATCCGCGACTGCAGTCCTGCTCTTCCACGAATCCTCGACTCTACGAATCCCAGAAGCAGGTGGGAACAGGAACACTGGAAGAGTATTCAGAGAGCGATGCTTGAGTCTCTCGATCATCTAGGAGACGTTTGGCGTGTCAAGGCTCGATCGAGTAGAGGTACGTTAAATAGCATGGATAACAAGGACATTTGGAAGATTGCGCTTCTAACGAACACAGGCTAGCGCATCGGGCTGTGGCTATCCATAGTGTCATCCGCAACAAACATCGACGCGTCCTTCGAACACTGCTCAACGAGAACTTGCAGGCGACAGACAGACTTGTTCCCCCGAAGTTGCGGCTCCTGTTTGATATTGTCCTCCAGATCAATACCCATGGGCATCATGATCCAGGATGCCGTGGAACAGGCATTGCTCCCGTGGTCCAAAACTGCCTCGACCTCGATCCGGACATTGCGCCGCGCACCGCGGACGAGGCCTCCGACTCGTCACTTGCCCCCCAGGCTGCGCGACGTGCCTTTCCCGTCCCGCGGCCCCGGCGTCGCCGTCGTCGACAGGAAATCCGACTTCCGCCTCAAGAACGGCCTCTGGAAGATGAACGGCTTGGGCTTCAGCGCCGTGCGCAACCGCGCCCTGGCCGAGGTACCGCTCGACAACGTCGAGATCTAGGAGCCCGAGAACTCGGTGGGTGGTGGGGGGCAGAGGGGGAAGACAGGGTCGCCTACGTCGCGTGGAAGATGTTTGCAATTGTGTTCGCGCCTGGAGTCCTGCAGGCGGACGGGAATGCGAGGGATCTGGGCTGGCGGGTCTCGAACGCGGGGAAGATGCTCTCGGTATACAGTTTGTCGCGAGAGGAAGACGAGACGACGACGCCGTCATGAATTTGCTGGGAGGGCTGTTTCAAAGCCAGCTAGGAGAACATCGGTCGTCGGGTAAAACGTTCCCACGGCTGGGGATGCGATGGTAACGGAGGTCGGAGATGTATCATTGGGAAAAGAAAGACAGGGTATCACAAATTGGCTGGCCGTACGTTCGAAACACAAGATGCCAAAGTCAACGCGCTGTTTCCAAAAGAGCAAGCGTTCGCAGCAATATGATGGCCACCTATCGAGGGTTGCTGGTTGATTCGAAGGCAGCATTGGAGAACAACACTTTGTCCTTGAACTGGTTGCTCTTCTGGATCAGATACAAGAGACACGATGGGCAAGTGTCAAGACAGTCGTCTCTGCAAGACTATCACGAGGAACATGTGCTCAATATCGGTTCCCCCAAACACGCCACTGTTGACGAAGCTCTCTTGCCTTCGCCTTCTTCGGTTTGGAAAGTTCCGTCTCTTCTGTGTTCGCACGTTCAAGACTGGTAAGTGTTGATTCACTCTTGCAATGTTTGTGCGTTCTCAATAGGCCGTCATAAGGCGGCGCTGTTAATGCCATTGGATATTTCTATGGTCGAGGAACATCTCTACCTCACTAGATGAAAAAGGCTGCAACTTGAAAACTCCTTTGCCCCAAATCTAACAACCTCTTGTGGTGGCTTCTCCCGTCCTCGTAACATCCGATCCTCTTGATATGGCTCTGCTTGCCCTCCGTCCGGTGTTGCCCTCATCGTTCTCGTCACTACGAGGAAACGGCTTCCCCTTCGTCTTGCTGGTTGATGGCGGCGTTGGAAGCGGGCTCATCTTCGCTGTGGGAGGATTCTTCATATGATGGGAACCATGCTTTGTAAGGATCCGGGTCTGAGATGTTGCCATCAATGGATGACATGTCGACGTTGTTGGTTTCTGGATCATCGTCGTTGACATCTGACATGGAAACCTCTTCCCCAGCGGACGAAGTGGCGATGCTCGACAGAAGCTGAGATCTTGTGGCGTAGTTGGTCATTGAATCTTCCTCCGTGACCCATCCCAGACTGCTGGAAGGAACCCCGTCATCATAAGCGCTTGCGCTCGTGGATAGATTGTGATCCGGGTCGGGAGCGCGTGGAGCAATGCGGGATATCTCGGTGGCGGCGCGGTCTTCGGAGTGCTGCTGGCCACCCCACAAGCGAGCGACTTCTTGAGCCATTCTGAGATCACGAAGTGCCACGATGTCTCTGCCAGAGTGTCGCGAGAACATGTCAGCGGTGGCGAAGATCTTCGAAATGTAGTCTTGACTTGTCGCCCGCAGAAGCTTCACAGCCAGGGTGGTGATCTCGATTGACGTGCGGGCCCCGAACATGCGATCAATCTCTTCTTCAGCAAAGCTCGAGATTGCATCCAGGGACAGGACGTCCCTCTCGTCTTCATGCTCAGCTGAGTCGTCTGTCATGGCGTCATCGGAACATTCGTCATTGCAAGCTTCGTCATCAGAAGCTGCGTTTTGGCTGGAGGCATCGTTATGGTCGGGGGCGGGGTCGTCGGTTGAATCGTCGGCGGACAGCTCGGCACAGTTCTCAGCATAGGCCTCGGAACTGGCTGCTTGGGAAGGCGGGTCTTGTTGGTGTTTGTCGAACATGACGACCGAGGAGGATGTGTCCATTATGTATACCCTGGTGGTCTAGCGATTGACGGAGAGAAAGGGAGGGTGAAACCGGGGGGATGACCGTTACGGGAACGCAAAAAGAACAAAGGCAGAAGGGTTGCGAGACAGTTCTCTTGGTAGATGTGGGTAACTGTCATGAAGACACCTTATCTTGACGTGAAGAGAAAAAAACAAGATGCATTCCAGTGTCCGGGGAAGCTGTGGTTGGCAGAACTGGCTCCTGCCCATCGGGCAGAATGGGGCCCATTCCAGGCAGACCCAATGGCCTTCTCGGTCCGCAGGCAGGCACTGCTCCCTGGGCCTGCCGCCAGTCTCGTGGTGAGTGGAGGAGCCTTCCCTTCCGGTCGTGAGCCTGAGAATCCGTCGTATGCCTCCTTCCGGGTTGTCTGTCAATCCAGAACGGGAGGGTGCGCAAGCAGAAATGGAATGATGGAGAAATGGAAGGAACGTGAAGTTGGGGGGGTGCACAGTCGGTCCCCGAGCTGCTACAAAACCAGCCCGCCTCTGATGTCCCCTCCAGTTTTCCTTTCTTCCAAACATCTCACCTTTTGCCATTGATACCCTCCGAAACCGGCACACCAGATGACGCTTGTAAAAGCCATCGATGGATTCAGGTCCCGAGACAAAGTCGACTCTGCGAAGCATGACCTCGACATGCAGGGTAGCTCGCAAGAAGACAAATCACTTCACTGGCTACGAGTTCGGACTCCACTCGCCAATGGGAAAAGACAAGCTACTTCTCAATTCCTTCAGCACGCAGCAAGCTGCCAGCTGAAAGCCCTGAAGAGAGGTAAGCACGGGCGATGCACAGAAGACGTTCACTCATTGACAACAGTACCTAGTGATGGTGACTGGGTCTCACCAAAAGTCCTGCCCTCCGACGTCAGGCCTTGCTTGGAGGAGCTGGCGGAGTCGAGAACGTCGCCAAAATAAGAACTAGGCGGAAGAAGCGCAGAAGAAAGGATGATAACGACTCCCAGAGCCAGGACGGGGTGGAAAGGGGAGGTCGACCAAAAGGTTGGACGTCTTTTCACGGGAGACGGTGACAGATGGAAGGGTGGTTGGGCGGAACGGAATTACAGCACTATTGGGTTGGTCTCAAATTCTGGATGTATAGGAAATTGGGCGGAACGGAATTACAGCACTACTGGCTTGGTCTCGCTTCCGCCTTGAGTTCTGCGATGAAGGTTCCCAGAGCCAGGACGCGGAGGCAACTGGCGATAAGGATCAAAAGGTTGGACGTCTTTTCACTGGAGATGGTGACAGACCGGACAGTGGCACTTCATGTTTTGCTCCAATATCGTTGGCGCCTACCTTACCTGTGAATACGGTAGAAATGGAAACTACTTCTTGCCTGGAATGTCTGAGATGCCTGCGGACCTAGGAAGGTAGGCAGGCACCCACCTGCCTTGACACGTCCGTGGTACTGGCCGACCTGTCTATGCGACTGCCTCGCGCAGAGGAAATTTCTCCCTGACAGCTTCCACTCCAGGTTGTAAGCTTGATTGGTTGATGAATAGGTGCGGTGGGGCCCGAACTCGACGTGCTTCCAGGTTTTTCTGCTCCACGTCTGCCTTGCTTTTCCCTCTCTTCTCTACTTCAGATTTTCCTCGACTTTTCCCTCTCCTCTCCAACGTCAACCCTTTTCCTGCAGCTCGACTCACGTTCTGGCTCTTACTGCTGCGATCATCCGTTCTCCAAGCCCGTCGATTTGCTCGCTCCCTGGGAGTCTTCCATCATCTGCGCCGCCCTCAATTGACCTGTTTCCTTTCATCTTGCTTCGGCGAGTCAATCACCACTTCGGGACCAAGCGGGCGTATTTCATCCCAAGAGGCCGCCTACTACTCCTACCTCTGCCCTCAAGATCTCGACTCGCCCCGTCCTACCAACCAGGCCGGCAAGTCCAGTCTATTTCATTACGTCCATACACCCGTCTAACCATTCACATCAGGTACAGCCGACCAACACCATGCCTCGACTTGCCGCCCTGGAGCCCAAGCCGCGCAAGCCGCAGTAATCACCCGAGAAGCACGCGGGCATTGCTATCATCTCCAAGCTGACGAGGCTCTCCTCGCCACGATCACTCGGGCCCCTACTCAAGGCGTGACATGGGTCCCCGACGCGGCCACGGAGCTCCCTCAACGCTAGTTCCAGACAATGTTCACTCGCCGGAACCCAAAAGACGAGCGCCTCCACTACATCGTCATACATTCACCCACCAACCAACCCCCCAACGCGTACAAGTCTGCCTGGAAACGTTTGACCAAGGGTCTACTTTCTTCGACGGCAAAGATCAAGCACCAGCAGAGCACGGTATGAACTCATCCTGGGTTTCTGCCAGCATCAACTGACTCTCCTAGGCCATGCAACATTATGGGTTTCCCAAGACTCTCAAGCAGAGCTGGTGACGGCGGACGCAGCTGCACCAAAGCTGTCAGTCCCGACTCATGACGATGCTGTCTCTTGCCTACCCAAAGCACTGAAGGCCCAAAGTCCATACACGCGGTCATGAACCGAAAGATTCAACGCGGAAGACGCCTAAGAGGCCGTCATCTGGCATCGGCTGGACATTGACGAGAAGATGCTTGGAGCGCTCCAGAAGGTCTCCGGCCCGGAGGTGCTCAACAAGCTTTCAAGAGACCGCCGTGACCCTTCTAGGCGTATCAGGAACAATACAAGCCACATGAAAACGCTATGTGGCATGATGGCAAGCCACAGGTTTGCCCTGGCACTCTCGGCTGGCACCTAGGCGTATCAGGAACAATAGGTCCGCGAAACGGATTGCCCGGTCCACTTGGCAGGTCAGATTGGAGAAGAACGACGGCCGGATGCAAGCCATATGAAGGTCCTCGTTCTTCTCCAGTCTGACTACCAAGTGGAATGTGCAACGGCAAGCCACAGGTTCGCCCTGGCGGTCTTGACCGGGTACCTGGCTCCGGCACAACTCGCCCTCGCCCCGACATTCAGCGTGCTGGTAGCGTGGCTGTGAACACTATGGACAATGTTACAATGTGTACTCGTTTGGTCTGGCGAGCCAGAATAATGAGGGTTGGTGACTGCATTGTATTGCGTAGGAGATTGCATTAGATGGACAATGTTACGGGCAAAGACGAGTGGAATGGCTATAAGACTGGCAGCAAAACGCCCAAAGGGGAGGAGATGTCTCGGGGCAAGAAGGAACGCCTATACCAAACTTATCCTGTCTTGTAACTACTGGCATTGTATGCTTGTTTCTGCCTATAGCGGGCTTGACTTATGAATTGAGACCGCCCTTCTATATGCACCCTCTTCAGTATGCACCACTGTCATGAGGCCCACAACCTGAGCGACATTTGGGACTCACATGTTGGAATGCGGTGATCATCAAAGAGCTCCCGGCGACAACGACATAAACAAAACACGTGTGAGGTCGGGCCGCCGATCGCTTCGGTCCGGGCCGAGCTTCAACGAGCTGCTGGACATTTCCATGGATCTGGAGGGGGCCATACGCAGGCGCCAATGGTTTACCGGCTTCGGGATGGACTCTTTATGGGGAATTCGTACGACGTACGAAGTCGGAAACTCTTTACTCAAAGCGAAAGGTGCTTACACGGCTTGTCCGGCGACGGGGTGCCCATAGATTTCATCAGATGTCCCGCGATAAACGACACGGAGTCGGCAATGCCCATGGGAAAACCGCATTGATTGGTCGGCAGACGTTAGTGGAAGGATCTGCTCTCCGAGGTTACGATATCCCTCGCTTGTATGTCAAATTTCCATGTGATCTCCGGGGCATCAACACCCCCTCCTGAATCTGAGAGGAGGTCTTGATCCTCATTGAGGCTGGCGACATCTTCGCTGCCATTGTTCAGACAGCGATGAAGATAGATGATGCGGCGCTGCACAGTTCTTGGTCGGGTGGTGCTTTTCGCGGGGCCCGGCGTTTCCATAAGGTGGATCATCGTGTCATCAGTCGTGAGATAGATGGTCACGGCTTGAATGTGCGATAGCTGTGGAAAGGCCCGGCAACCGTCGGAATATCGGCAGAAAGAGCTTGAAGCCGTTGGATGTAATGGAACCTTTGGCACGACAGTGGACTCGGAGAATTCCGTGGCGTCTGCAACGAACACTCACGAGTCTCGTCGAAGTTCATCTCACCATTCTCGTTTATGCTCCTCTTTATACGCCAGCGTTGACGGGAAGCCTGCTCCGGTGCAGGTTTGGGCCTTTCTGTCTCAGTGATACCGTTCTTATAATATCTCAAGAAGCAATTTGCTCTCTTCTCAAGTTGAACCTTAGCGAACTTGTAACATCACGGTCAATGGAAGAAACGACACAAAGTAAGGAGGCCTTGCCGTACCAATGAGAAGCAGTGACGGGCCGGAGCAGAACGGAATGGGTTATATCTACGAGAATCTTGATGTCTGGGCAGGAAGTCTGTTGGATGCAGAAGAGAGAAATACGTTTCATCTCGGATGAGGCAACCAAGCAAATGCCTGCGCAATACGATGTAGCTACCTGCCACTTGCTCACCGTACCCAACACGGAGCCAACTTTATGCCGCTCCCGTGTCTTCGCCCCAGGGCGTTTTGGGCTTCTACCACGATGAGCTGAGGCATTGATACACTTCTTTAACTTGATGGATAAACTTCCACACGGAGGTGACGTGACGTAAGTGATGAAACCCTTACCTATGCGGTGATCTCGAATAAGGCAAGCATCAAGACCTAACGTGTCGATTCCTCCGTTGAGGAAGCCAGTGTGTAGGAGAGACGGTAAGTTATGAACTGAGGCCTCAGAAGATATTGGGCTTTAAATGCCAGTTCCTCTCCGCAAGCGCAGTGGACTGGCTCGCTGAAGTCCCGGGCACATTGTCTCCCTAATATGTATAAACAAGAGACGTCTCCGAAGGTCGTAATTGAAGTCAGAGAAAGTGATAAAGAGCTGGATCAAACAAGGCCGGGAAAGTCCGCTGGATTGGTTCAGTTGGTGATGTTTAGGGTAGTGGCGATCAGGCCTCCGAACTCATGCGTGGCTTGCGTTCAGGTTCATGGGAAGCCGCCCTGGGATAGGATTGTTCTTGGCCCCGTTGGTTCTGCGAGTATGTCGTCGGCAACCTTCGCTTTGACATGCCGAAGCTGCGAAGCGTGAGAAAAGCCTGTATGCTGTTGTATGTAGGTTATGCGGAACACCAAGCTGAACTCCGATCTGCCGTGTCATCGGTGGTCGCCTCTCAGCAGCATCTTGAATCAAGCGTCAGCTTCTTTCGCCAGCGTACACCAGTGTTTGCCTCGGGGAAGTTCTCTGTGGCTTGACTCAGTCATCCGGCCAAAGACGTCTTGGAGACGTAAGTGGCAAAGACGCTGTTGGTGAATGCGAGTCGTCACGGACAGTCACGCAAGGAGAGGTCGGGGTCAGGAGGCTGTCTCAAGTCACTCTCCCTGTCGAGGAACAACGGTGTTTCCTCCCAGCTGGGATGTTCCGTCAACAATAAGGCAGCCGCAAGTGGTACGCATACTGCAATGGTATGAGAGGGAAAAGTCTCGGGATCAAACCCAACGCTGGTCCCGGAACAGCATCGGTGGATAATTATAGAGAGAGAAACGACGTGTGAAAGAGAAGATGGGGACTACGTACCCAAATTGTGTCCCTGTTGACCCCGCTGCCGTAAGAGTGATGGAAAAGTATCATAGTGACCAGGAATACGTTGATTCACGGGGTTGGATTCCCGCAATGGCAGAAGACCCAATCGGTCATCGGTTGAGGCCTTTGAGACATTCAACCAGCAACTTCAGCTCGAGCCTCCAGATAAAGAAGAGCGTCTACAATCATCATCGTTATCGTGACCTTCAAGTCTGCCTTAAGTATCCCCCGCCCCAAACAACTGTATATAGAGATGGTATATATACATTTGGGTTTCCTCAAAAAAAGTCTTTCTTAAAGGCAATGTATTCACTCACTTGCTCGCTTGCCAGAATGGCATTTCGTTGACCAGCATTTTTCATTGGTGAAAACGTCTGAGTCAGACTTGTATCTGACATCCCGGGAATTGCCAGTCTTCATTAAAGAACGGAGGTGCGCGGCGGTGGAAGAGGGGCCGAGGTCAGGCCGTTTCTCGGGGCAATCGTGGACTGGCACAAGCCGCATCGCGCATGGCGAGGAAGTAGACTGTCGTGCGTTACCAATTTGGTCATCGCCTTGGAAAATCTCATGTTTATTCGATGGAATTTGCATGAACAGAACGTAAGTATTCGTTTGTATCTTGCTTGCTTGGTCGATGGATGTTGGACCCATTTCATCCTGACGACCAGCCTTGCCAGGGAGGCAGTGGGAAGCACGCGGCGGGCCTCCTGGGGATATCCTCCTAGGGATATGTTTGAATCCCGGATCAATTAAGAGATCAACCTCACCAGACAATTGTCTGAGGTAAAGACGATCAGGTACCAACAGGCTGGGCTACTCGAGCGACCAACGACAAGATCTCAGTCCCAGTTCCCAGCTTAGAGACTGACTGAGGTATCGTCGTCTCATGAGCGGAGCATAAGATCAAGTTCACGTAATCATGTACACCTGCATCTGGGAAGCGCCAACTAAGTCATTTTCAACTACGTGGTCACCTCCGGACCTCAATAGCCTTCCCTGAACCTGGGCGGCCACCTTCAACTGAGGTGAGCAGCGCTGAAAAATCCATGTCGAGCTGGGTTGCCACAAAGCGAGTATGAGAGATCCTTTCTCACTTTGGGTCAATCGCCGGCGCACATGCAGCATGAGTCTCATGTTGGTGGTCAGTGTCGCAGTATTTATGCTATTCCAAGTGAGATGACACGAAGTCTCTCTCTCTCTCTCTCTTTTTTTCGGCAACTCGAGATAACTTCTTCAACGTGTCACCTTTTATATGAGGTGGTTACCTTTGTTTGGTTGGGGTGGGGGTGCCTGCCAAAGTCGCCTTCGCTGCCACTCAACCTGGGCAGCCGTGACCTGGTTGGTGGGTCACTTTTCGGCTGGGTACCTCCAGCGGGCTGGTATGTTATTTTTACGCGGGACATCACTTCCTTTCGGGTGGCGCCAACAGACCCAGATCTCGGTCGCGGCAATAGTAGGTAGGCCCGGGCCTTGAGTATTTTGAGGCTGGTCCGCGGCTGCCGAGGGTACGTCTGTCAATTAACCAGCTTCTCACCAACAGAAACAACTCTCGGCGGCTGAAACTTTGGCTCTTTCTAACCTCTCAGTAGACACAATCTTTTTTCGAGACCGGCCGCGCCTCTCTTGATCAGCCTCGATGTACGGTCGGCTGCGGCCGTACCGCGTCGCTGACCTAATGTGTCTCCCGTGACCCACTATGGCGGTCACAGCAGCGTCGCGCACCGTTTCCTCAAACGCGCCTCCATAACCCCGCCCTTACGGTCATGCCGCCTACCGTAATCACACCGCGTTTCGCACCGTTTCCCAAACGGGCCTCCCGTGACCCACCATTGTGGTCACAGCACCTACCGTATCACACCGCGTTGCGCGCCGTTTGCGAGTGCGGTGCGCCTCCAGGCTTGACCGCGTCCTGATCCCACAAAGCGACGACCACGGCGTCCTACTGTCGAGCAAGCATGCACCCAAGCTCGCACTCCCTCCCGCCCCTCGAATCTCAAATACGTGCCAGTCGAGCGGAAACACGGCAGAACGCAATACTAGAGGCGCCATTCCGAAAAGGCGATGAACGGATAACCCGAGCTGCTCCTTGCTCGCCATTCCACATCGAATTTGTACGGCCGTTCCCCCGCCCCCGAACCTGATGCTTTTCATGTTGACCGACCCAAGCCAGGCCTTCGGCGAAAGCCGCGCTGTCGAACCATGCTTTCGCCCCTTCGAATCCGTCTGCAACGCAGCTGAGACGACTCTGGCAGCTTCGTTAGCGAATGCAGGGAAGAGGTGTATTCTACAAATCGCCGTTTTGGCAATGCATCGCTTGGTTTCTATCTACGTCTCGGAGAAGAGGCGCTCCACGTACGATCTCGAAGTTTGTGGATGGTCTGCCTCGTCATCTTTGTCAGCCCACAATATTCACCTCTCGACATGCCCAAGGCCGTCTCTTCCAAGCCTCCTTTCCACAGGTGAACAGCAAGTAACCTACACCTTCGATGTAACTTGCGAACAACCAACTGCGTTATCTACGTGCAGTTCCAGAGAAGGAGTCTACGCACCGAAGCAAGGAAAGGGTTTCGAAGATTCTCAACGTCTGCAGGTGTTTCGAAAGCAAGGAGGCGCAGAAATCCCCCAACCCTACCGGTATTTGCTTCTTTGCTCGAAGTCGAAAGGCAAATTTGTCTGGCCCATCACCACTGTCGGGCAAATCACCGGGGAGAATCGATCTGTCAGATATCTCCGGATGAACCTTATGGAAAAGCAACGTCACATCGCGTCTGTTGATTGTCTCTACCTCGAATGCTTCGCCCATGGAAAAGGCGATGAAACCATCCACGTTCTGCGGCGGTCTACCGTCCGGTTCCAAGTCCCACTTCTTCTTGAATCGCACTCTTCCCGTCTTGAAGTCCGCGGCGCAGGACAGATCTTAGCCGTCTCGGGCTCTCGGACCATTGCGGGAATCATGTAGAAGCAACAGGTCTGCTTCTTTCTCCGCCCATTCAATCTGGGCATCATCAGTCCACGAAGTTTACTGTCTCAGGCACGATGTGCTAGTAGGACTTTGCCGCCAGCTTGGACAGGGGCAGGCGAGGTCCACGGTCCCAACGGTTGATACCAAAGCAGACATACGAGCATCCGGTTCGTGCAATGGCCAGCTTCTAGTGAAAAGGAAGCCTTCGCCTCCGGCATGGAGAACGTCGAGAGGGCCCTCGGCTTTGGCTGGATCGATTTGGTCCCATATGTCTTGTAATCACCAAGAGTGAAGCCCGCAGGTTTTTCCGCAACACACTGACTTCTGGAACCTCGGCAAAACGAATTCCAGAACGCATTGTCACTCCTAAGCATTTGCTGTCCACATCAGTATCGATCAGTGAGGGCTCCATCTCTCATGAGTCGGATCTAGCCGGGAACGAGGTGATTAGGGTGGTCAAGAAGAAAGAAGTTGCCCGACAACTCCGGGTGTTTAGCACACTGCCCAGGATGCCTTGTGTCATGACGCGTGTGATGCCTTGGGTCATTACACCTGCAATGCCTTGGGTCATGGCGCCTATGATGGCTTGAACCAAGGCTTGGCTGTCGTATCTCGACGACTGGCAGATGCACGCAAGACAGCCTGCCAGGTTTGGTGCGGCTCCCGTTTCATGTTGCCGTCAGCTCCCGTAGACATGTTCTCTCCCATCTTCATCCCCTGATTTTGATGGAATGACTGACCGCCACGCCATCAGAGTCCCTTCAAATAAGTGCCCTTCTACAGGCTTCCAGTCAGACAGACGAATAACCAATCCATCTATGAAAACTCAATCATCAAATGAAAAGCTCGCAACTCGACAATATGTCTGATCACCCTGCTCCAACGTCCTATCATCCTTCCCACTAGTAACGTCATCTATCTCCCTTTGCTTCTCTCTCGCCTCCTAACTGATGGCTATAGCCTGCAATACGTTACTGAGCTTTTAGATTGGAAGTTTGGGCTGCCGGCATTGTTCCCTTTTGACACTTGTCTCCCTTCACCATTGCAGGCTTGCTACCCTATTGTATTCTTCCTCGATAATCCTCTGCAGCCCTTCCCTACTTTCAAGCGTCCAAGCTCTAGCCTTCGTACTTTGCCTTCCTATTGTAGACTTGCTACTTTTTTATCTTCTCTCCTGTATCCTCGACATTAAACGTATGTGTCAACTATCTCGGCTTATAGACCATCTGCGCCAACAAATGCGGGACACGTAGCACACTTCCCTTGGAAAGCAAGCTTAACTCTGCTAACGCCGCCAACCAATCGCCTCAGGCCCGCAAGATCTCGCTATGGCGGGTGCTTAGGAACACCGAGGGCGTACCGCAATTCACAAAATCTGCAACGCGTAGCGGACTGATCCGGTGTAAGGACAGGCTCTTCTGGAAAGAGACCTCAAGAGAGACAGGAGGGCACAGCGCCGCTGGTCGGGGGTGCTAGGTACACCAATCATGATAGTACAGCGGTGACGACCTCACATGATGCACGGTTTGGACACGTCGACGCCCAGCACAGCTCTTTACGCACAGCACCAGCCCGTTCGTGACGAACGCCTAGATGTTGATGAGGTCGAGGATCGAGTCTAAACTGGGCTAACATGTTATCATCAATCTTATGTCTCCGGGTTTGCGGACAAGCGCTTCACGCTCTGAAGAGACCTTGGAGTAGCTTGTGGCGCCTCGTCAGAGCTGTGCGGAATGCACCGTCCGCTGTCATCGCACCGTGGAGCAGAGAATCGACAAGAGCAGCGACAATGGGCTTGTCCTACCATGGATAACTACGAATGTTTATCCTTCATGTTGCGAAGAGCTCACCCTCGCGGTTTGAGATTCCGTACGATTTTCATCCGTTGACGAATGAGGATTACGGCCTGCGCTGGTCTACCTGGGCTATTCTCATCTGCTTGTCCTGATTCTCAACCCCTCCCACGTTACGGTTGGTGGTTGTTCATGATCGAACTTGACGACTTCCGTCGGTGACTTCCGCCCAATGGAGACAGCGCTTAGAGTTTCGAAGTCGAATTCAGTTAGTTACTAACTCTTGTGAATATCCTGGAATATCTCAAGGCGGGTCGAGTTGATCCTCGACCCAGCGACGAGAGCACGCATCGGCGAGGCACCTCTATACTTCGATTTGTGCTGGAATGTCTTTCAATGGCCATGGAATTTCTCACGATGGCGGTCCTTGCTTGACGAGTTGCCAACCGTACCCTCCTTACGATCGCCGGTCATCCGGTCCAGCTGTACCATAACCGACTCCTTAGCTTGGACCACCGCCGATGCTTTACTCTCAACTCTGGCGAAAATCGACATCGAGAGGTCTGTGAGATATATTTGATACTTCCTCGGGCAGGTAGATATATCGAAATTGCCAACTTAATATCTCGTCTACATCAGAGCCTTCAAAGTCTGCTATGTTAAGCAACTGGGCCATATCCAGGGCTAAAGCATCGAGACCCTCAGTCCATATGGATATGAGGGTGCATACTAACTGCGTTTCTTCCCTCTCTTGATTCGAAGAGCGTCATCCGTGATTCATGAAACTTCTTCAGGCACGTCACTGCATTAACCTCTGCATCCCGTCCCACATCCCCATGGCCCAGAAAATGTAAAGCTGTAGGCGATCTGTTAAGCGCTGCTGCAGACGCCCTGCCTCTCAAGAATCCGCCGATATCTTGAGCTACCAGCTCATCTCCCTTCCTGTATGGAAAATCTGTCCCCGATCGTTCAAGATACGCTTGGTAATCATGTCCGAGTGCTATATCCCATTATGCCTGCTGCGCAATACGCCTGCTAGACCATGGTCGTCCGGGTAGAGCTCGCGCGCTTCTAAGACTTTCGGCGTGATAAATGGTTCCCCGTCGATGGATGAAACATAAACATGGTTTTCGATGGTCAGCCGTAGCTAAAGGCGGGGTACAAAAAGGGCAGCGGTTGGGAGTTTCCAGTTCTTCATATCCAGCCACAAAGTTCCCACGGGTTGGTAAACTTTTTGATCGTCGTCAGTGACGCCTGCGACAGTCGAGACAAGACCAACGAGGTGAATGACTGGGACTAACCCGGATTCGCCATTGTATGTGCCCCCCTGGGTCGTGAAACCGCACCGAATAAAGCTCAGCACGGCCGACTTATACTACATGTAGAATCCTGATGTAGATGGAGCAGATGATGGAGGTCAAGGGGGGTGTTGGATGCATAAACCCCAGAGGGGCCACTTCACGAAAATAAAAATACATATAAATCATCCTATTTAGATTGCCGTTACCATAAGAGGTGGGCTAATCAAGTTGGATGGATCAATACTCAAGAAGACGATCTTAACCTAGGATAACAGTAGGTCTATCTACACCGACTTCTTCTTCAAGATGCTCACAACCAGAAAGGACTTAAAGTCACATGTTGTCAAAACGATTTCAAAACACGAATCTCAAAAAGGTGTTCTCCAAAAGTATGATGTATTAGACGTGTTCACAAACCCTCTGAAGCCAGTATGCTTGATAAAACAATGCTGACGATAATTCACATGTGGTGCCGGTGTTTTGCGTTAAAGAAAGCAAGACACCGAAGATATATTGTCAAGAAGGCATGGGCATCGTGAGTTTGGTTCAAGAATATGAAACTTCCGTCTGGCGAGTATGAGGACCTTCCAGACGGATTCAGAAGATACAAGGCCGTAACAGTGCCTACTACCATTGCGATGGAGCTAGATGCCGCCGAAAAAAAACATAAGCTATTATCGAAGTCTGAGGCGATTGGTACACAAGAGAACAAAAGCCTCCACGTTCAGGCCTGCAGCATCCACGAACTACATGTTGTAAGATCCCAGCCTTCACAAGACTCTTAACTAGACACACCACACTGCTGGGATCGAAGATGAATACTAGCCTAGGAACACCATTATATTAGCAGGCAAGGTGAGCTCAACGTCATTAACACTCTACTTAGGCTGGAATACTTCTCAGACCTTCAGCAGCCATACTTACGGGTGAAGGAGGGTATATGAACATAAAGAATCTTTATCAACAGGTTCCATTAGCCCTCGTAGAAAATCGCACCCCAAAAGAGCCATATAGACAAAGGATCTTACGGAGGAGTTGCGTTGGTGACTTGGCGGGCGTTCCTCTGATAGAGTCTCAACTCAGGAACAACGTGTCTGCGGGCGCCGAGGTATGCAGCTCTCTTATCAATTCTCCTGAACCTTCATCCATTCGAGCCTGGCTTGCATAGTTGTGGAAGCGCGGGACGCGTTCTGGAAGATGTACAATGAAGTGACGGGCAGTTGGATGCGTGTACCAGAGCTCAGAGCAGAACTTATTTTCCGGCATCCATAGCCAGTACATCCAAGGAAGGGCGTGTATAGATGCGGTGACAGTATTCTTGTCGGACGGAGTCTTGCGGTGGGTTTCAACGACATGATCGCTTTTGGGATCCACATTCTTCACGTAACTTTCGGACATCGGCGGCAAATGCATAAATCCTGCCCTCATGTTTTAGGCAGTGTGGCAGTAATTGCCAACATGAGGAGAGCTAGACGAGAAGGCAAAATCGGTGGCAATGGACTATCGTTAAGCATTTGCAAGATTTAACAACCTGATGAAGCGGGACGTGAACATCTGTCCTCGACCTTTGCAGAGTACTATGTACTCTTCTGTTGATACCGACCGGAAGAACAAGGTTTCTTCTGGCAACCCGAGAGTTATCACATGCTGGCAAGGTAACAAAATCATCGGTGTGCTATCCCCCCGTCATCCAGGACGCTGGAAACGTTGCTGGAACTGCCCTCCATCAGCGGCAGGCGCGTTGTATTTACTCCATCCCGGCTTGAGCTGTCAAGCCAGACCTGCCATCTCTTCGTGTCACTGCCATCCTCAGATATGCGGTTGCGCCGATCTACAAATTCATAGCCGATTACGCTTTGTGGTCTTGGAGGCCATGGGTCACTCCGGAAACGGTTGTCTTTCTATCGCCACAATTTCCCTGCTGGCTGTGATCATGGATTTTCATCGTCGACGGTATAGGTCTCGTTGTTTGGAGTCGGAGCCTGGTCTTTGTCGTTTGCAGTCCTCGTAGTCTAGTTCTGAGAGCGATCGATATTGGTACAGAGCAATTTCGACGGACAGACATGTAGTAGGTGACGGTTGGAGTAGCTGGTCAACCGTGTGGCAGATCGGAACGGCGAAAGATCCCTTGATTTTACTTATCGGCACTTCAGGAGTGCAAAGATCTTCCCGGCTCTCGAAGAAGTGTAACTTCAACCACATCATTTACTTGAGAACATAGTAGTGGAAAGTTTGCAAGAAAATGCCGCAGAGTTGCGGAAGCTGGCCATGAGATTGGTTTACATGGCTTTTGCCATGAGAAACCCAATGCAATGACGATCAAACAACAGACAGCCTTGATGGATATGTGATACAATCTTTTTGAAGCGTTCCGCGGCAGTACGCAACCACGTGGCATTGTAGCACTCCGGTGGATATGTTCTTCTTGTGTCAGTGACCTCAAAGTTGCTTCTGATGTGTGGCGTCCTTTTGGCCTATGAAGAGAAAGAAATGTCGTGCATGCAAGTGATGGTCCTCTTCACTTAAGGCCTCTAATATGCAAGCTCCTGAGTACCTGAGTCTACTGACACATCCTTAGCATTGGACTCCAATGTGCTCACCACGCAACCCAATTTTGACTTCAGACTTAATTGTCGTCTTTCGGCAGGATAATTCCATCAGGTATGCCTGTCCGAGCAGTTGCCGTTCACCTGTACGATTTGGCTATTGAGGTATTCCATTATTATCACTAAAAGCACGACATTGGAAATGTCACGGTCATCAGCGGGTCTCTATGCTGCTGTATTACTTTCACAGTTCTCCTCAAGAATGCTACATCTCTTCACTATCTGGACGTCCGATTCGATAACGAGAGTCCTGACCGAGACTTCCCGTTTCATCCGCTCTCACATGTAATCATTCTCGACGAAAAGACTCGCGAATGAAGGCTCGGATTGGATAAAAGACGCGATAGGAGTGAGCGTATCTGAAGCAAAACTGTTTATTCTCACCTTCGACTGATCTTCTTGTGCCTCGTTTGCCTGTTGTGCGTAATGTAAGTGGTTACCACCTTGAGCGCGTTGTATGCGCATGATTCTGAGCTCCCTTGACCTGACGGACATGAAACTGACATTGATCAGCATTCCAGACCAGCTATCGTGAGCTTGGGTTAACTTTGCCAGCAAAGGCTTGGACGCCGTGGTCATTAAATAGCATCGTGAGACATTGTTACTGTATCAGAAATCCCGATCTTGATCGATTGCATCTTCGTGCTCGTACGAGTCATTCCTAAATTCGTCTGCCTTGACTATTTCACTTCTCTGAATCTGCACGAGCAATCACATCCGTACTTACACGGCAATGGGGCGATCCGTCAAGCCCAGTTTGGACGCTTGATAGATGGCAATGCCTGTGAAACCGCAAATTAGTCCAAGGCGGAGGTCTCGTGCCGCTCGAAGTATCCGTGCTGCGCGTCGCAAATCTTGGCTGGCAATGCTAGTTTATGTTCATTGAAAAAGAGAAATGTAAATTCGCCCAACAAAGTCTTCCTCTTCCTCGACCCTACCCGTGGACTGACAGCGTCAAGAGCGCCGTGCGGGCGCACCCACAGCAGTTATACAGTCAAAGTGAATTTTCCCATCACCTGAACTAGATCGTCAAAACATGTGTGGCAATTTGATAAACTCGCCGTGTCACACCTCGACGTCAACGGAGTGGTGACATTCAGGCAGCTTTATTCGGCGCTTGCAGGCGGTGTGCCCATCGCCCTTCTTCACGTGCAATGGTCTCCAAGCACTTCCAGGCCCAATGTGCTTAACTTCCACGAGGTGATCTCAGTGTCTTATTCTCCGGGAAGTGGCTCATGCATGAAGGTCTTGAGCTCGTAGGCTGGACAGACTGAGCGAAGTGATCCGTCGATTCCAAGTTCGAGTTACAGAAAGGCTGGCACGGATCGGGCTGAGATCTTGACTCTGAGGTGAATGTAAGGCCTGGCTCTGCTTCGATTCACCACGGGTTCGCGATCTCGTATGCGGAATTCGCCCCCTATTCCAAGGTACAGGTCTTTTACGACAAATCGAACGAGTTGATGCCATTTTCTGAGTTCAATCCACTATCTAGAACGTGTCCTAGGACCATGACATGTGAACGGCCTCAGAAAAAGGTGAGGTCATCGCGAGTCACGAAGAGAAAAGGAAGTGAGCACATCGCGAGCTACGAAAAGAGAAACAAACTCGTATCAAGAAACACCTTGGGGAATAGCCTTCCACATAGGACAAAGAAGCTCTCTCACCTTCGTTACCTTCAGGAGTCACAACCAGGCCGATTCGCGTTGTTTCCACCCCGTGAGGCCTTGGCCCAGTGTGGTCAATAAGCTGGAGCCTTCAGTCGAGGTGCGATCTTTGAGACCTCTCAGCTTGGGAACACACCTGGTATGTACGTTCTGTGGCGACGAAAACTCACAAAGGCCCTCGAAGTGCCCAAAGCCCCAGGAGACAACAGGATCTCAGACAGCACTCCCACATTCCAAGTCTCTCTCTTCTCACGAAAGTTTGTATCGTTATCTAGAATACCGAAGGTACTCTGGCAGCTTTTGAGGATCTGCCCGGGCGTACACGCGTAGCAGGCAATTGAACGCTCCAAAGTATCCGCGAAGAAAAACTGTTTGGGAGCGGAATTACGACCTCTGAGAAGCCGAATCCTCACTACAGCCATATTGCCCTCGTCCATTCTTACGTCACATTCGTCACAGAGGCGTGCTGTCGGTGTTGGCTGGACGGGAACATATCGAAATGAGGAAAGGAGGACAGACTGAACCTCCTCAAGCGCAAGCAAAACATGAGAAGACTGATAGTATCACCATCAAAGCCGGCGACTGTGGAAGAGATGGATGGGGAGACAAGCACTACCCGACGGGAGATGAGGTCTCAAGTGGCCAAGTCTTCCATTACAAGTGCGGTTGTCGTAATTATTGCTTCAGAGGCTGTGATCTGGAGTACGGGGTGTGAGTGAGAATATTAAGACTCCGTGCTCTGCGCTGCAAAGCATGCGTTGCCGAGAACCTGAGATTGTACGGACAGCCATGAGCAAGGAAGGTGATGTGATCTTGCTCCAGCTTGGTGTCGTCGAGTCGGATTTGTTGGTGAGATGATGGTGTTGAGACTCCAACGCAGTTCCCCGAAAGCGGGTCGGGCGCCTACGTCGAGGATCCGGGTTGGATCCAGATGCTACTCTGACGGATTAATGCTGCCCGCTAGCAGAAGAGACGGCAGAAAGGTCGGAGGGCAGGACGTCGGCTATGACCAAGCGTGAACTGGTTGTGACTCAAATTGTGACAGTGACTGAGCTGCTGCTTTCCGTCAAGCACACTCTTGCGCCTCCTGAACTCCTTCCAAAGAAAGACGACAACGTCGACCCTCCCGCGCGCATGATCGCCAGCAGCTGATGCTGATGCTAATGTCGTGGCATTGTAGCTCTCCTAAGCTGCGCCATGTGCCTGCAGTTCGCTCCACCTCGCACACCTTGCCCGGTACTCGCGGGTTCGATACCTACCGTCCGTGAAGAACTCGTCTCCGTCTCGCAGCGAGTGCTCTTCGACCATATCCTACATTGCAGTACTACCGGTCCCCAGACCAGGTACTTTCCAACAGTCTCGCCCTCTCAAGATGTATCCAGCGAGATCCATGACGTTTCTGTCGAGCAACAAATCCATTCCCGACCCAAGAACGCCCAAATCACGGGCCAAGTTAGACCTCAGCTTGAGCTGCACGCTTCATGAGCTTCGACCACAACTCGCCAAGAGTTTCCCTCTGCCCATCACAAAACATACGAGTCCGAGATCCCCCCTCTCCTGTCTTTCCTCTCAAGCTTCTTTTGTCCCGATTCCCTGCGGCTCCATTCGAAACGAGCGAACAATGCAGCCCGAGTGCTTGTCATGGCTCCAAGTCGTTCCAGAAGTATAAGGGACTTGATATGCCGGCTGGATGGCCTAGCTGGAGATGCCGCCCAACTACTCTCCCGTGTGCTGCACCATCAAGTGCTCAAATCCGAGCGCTTTGCTGAGGATGAACTCGACCCGGCGCGGGAGGGAAGAGAGGCAGCCGCAATGTGCCATCAACTCGAGCCACGGGTGGGGCTCCAGTGTCCGTAACGGTGAGGGAACGCCGGATGTTAGATGCCTCCGTCACGATGGTGCTGACCGTTGTTGAGCATTCCAAACGTCACGAAGCTGCTTCACTCTGAGTGGTATGGAGAGGTCTTGCGTAGTGCTGGTCTGTCTGCATGCGTTGTTCTGTTTGACGCTGGAGACGGGACACATCGTCCCACGTTGCAGACCGTATATTCACCCTATTATAGGTCGGGCGGGGCTTCTTACCCGTCTTCTTCCTGTTCTACCACCGCAACGCTTGTGTCCTCTGGAAGTCCAGGAACCAATTCGTCTTCTCCGCTCTCGTTCCCCCTCTCATGCTCGCTGTCTGTTGACCTTTGGCCGCTACCGGCGGCGGCAGTGGCGAAGCGCTCCAAGATAGACCTGGTGGCCACCTCGGCGTCTTGGGTGATGGCACCTCTCCGGGCGGAGGCGAAGAATTCGACAGCGCGTGTGATACGCCTGGAAGTGGAGGAGCCGGTACTACGAAAGACTTGATTGACCGCAATCTCTAGAGACGAGTATGACTGGGGGCGGGGGCGAGGACGGGGGAATGGGACATCCACGTCTTCAAAATCGGAGCAGCCGGGCAACCGAGCTCATCCGGGAGGTCTCGATCGTCGTTACTTGAGGAGACGCTGGAAGCAGGGCAATCGAGGCAAAGGTTGTCGTTGTCGTCGTTCCCGTCGTTGCCGTCGTCAGCGATGGGAGGAGGGATTGAGGTGCGAGGTCCCCAGTCAGGCGACCGTGTCCGGGTTAGATCATCATCCCCGTGGAGTATCTCGTCGATCTTGCGTCGATGTGGGTGAAAGGAGAACCGGCCCAAATTTCTTGCCCAGGCTCGGAAACGTCCGAAGACTTGACGTCCGGGGTGTAATCTCCGTCTAGCTGGCGTAGCCAGAACTGCCCACGGCACGCATCGGCCTCCTCGTCCATCATGCGCTGCATGCCCTCGTCATCGATAGGGAGAATAATTAGCTCGGCTCCGCCCATACGCTCTCGAGCCAGAAGCTCGTCAGCATTACCGAGAACTCCGTCGTCTTCCGCGAAGTCGTCCACACTCCCGTCTTCTCCCAGGCGTTCTAAGCGCGCGACTTCATCTGCTTTGAGGGATAGGAGGATGCCTCTCAACTCATCATCTTTCTGGTGGGGGTGGCGGATCTCTGCGAGACGGGCGACAAGCTTGGCGGCGAAGGGAAGCGGGCATGCAGGGACTGGGGCCGGCGACAACGGGAAAGGGCGAGATAGTCCGCGAAGAGCCTCATCCAGGGCTTGGCAATGATATCTACCCGGTCGGCTCATTCGTGTGCGAATGTAGGGGCAGCGAAGAAGGGAGCCCGGGCCAATGGAGGCGGCTGTGATGGCTCGAAGAAGTTTGCCGTGCGACTCGAACAACATGGCGGGCGATAAAAACGTTGCCAGTTATTCGTGGTCGAAGCATCCCGGCTGGGAGTGCGTTTAGATGCCTATTCCACAGGTATGGGAGCCAAGCTGTGCCATAAACGCCGGCCACAGTTCGGATGAAGGCCGGCATCTTCTTTGGCAAAGACGAAAGAAGGTTGCTGGGCGGGACGAGCTCGTTGAGGGCGCAGATGCCCTTAGACCACAGCTCGACTAGTTCTCGGAGATGAAGGGCGGCTAGCTCGTCGGCGTGGCTCGTCACACGCGACCTTCACAGCTCCGTTCCGAAAAGTCAAGCATGGGCCTCGGAGATTGGTGAGCAGGTGAGCCGAAGCTCGCGGTGCATCGGCGGGCTGTGGTTCGCGGCCTGGTAGCACGGTTTCTTGGACGCAGTGCCGAACGCACGCACGCAGCTGTAGACGTCTGACGGTACGGAAGAATATCGACGAATGCCTACTGCCTGTTAGCGCGCGGTCCCAGAGTTTGTAGTAGCTAAGGTCTCAGGTCATACCAGCGAATGTAGGCATAATGCATGGAACTAGATCCTTTGACACAACATGGATCTCAACCGAAAGACACCTACCGGCGCGGGAGGGAGGGTTGCCGTCGTTGATTGTCGTTTGAGAGGTCCGGACAGCGGAAGAAGCCTGGGGAAGGAGGCGAACGAGGGGGCGGGAGGAGGTGTGGTGTGATACAGACAGAAAACGCAAGAAAATAGCGCGAAATAATAGAATATAGTTATCTTCCCAAAGCGAGCAAATCTCTTCTGAGGGAAAAGAAAAGATCTTTGGAGCGGAAGCTTCCTCCTTCACATCTGGAAATCCGACACTGGACACAATCATTGGTCGAGGGGTTTTTCCGGCACTAGGTTTCGGCGCCGGAACATCTTCGTCGGAAAATCCAGACAGCCTCGCCCCAACCCTACTCCAGGCTCATGAAGTGGGTGCCTTAGTCGGTGACCTTTGCGTCGACGTTCAAGAATCCGACTCCTGCGGACACTACCTCGCACGCCCGAGTCCCGGACCATTGCCCGCCCTAGAGCTACCGTTAGATTCGCAGTTCGAGCTGCGATCAAGTCCCTTTTTCACCTTTACATCCCAAGATCCTCACGTCAACGAGCGGCATGGCTCCGAGTATGCGGCGAGCGTTCGAGCCAAAGAAGTTGCCTTGCTGCTCTGGACATTTCAGCCCAACTTATGATGATCGAAGGCCGACTAAGACATTGCTTGATACAACTGCAAGAGGTTGGGCGGTCGAGTTGGACATGGATCCAGAGACCATGGGACGCATCCCTACATCTTTCTTGGGGCCATCAGTTTATTCCTTTTGTCTTGGTACCTTTCACGGTCAACGCTGACGACCTGGTTAACCATATTATTGCGTCCTCCAAAGCCAACCATGCCGCCCTGTTCCCTGCCGACCGGTTCGGCATGCTGCCCAACGCGATCGTTTCGGTCTGCTCGCACATACCCATGCTGGTCTTATCCCCCCCCGCAAGCACCCTTCCCTTATCTCTACTCTCCAACTCGACCCCTCGCAGATTCAAGACGGAGATCTGCTACTAAGACTCATAACCGTATCTCTGAGACTTGAATAAGACCCCTCACCTCTTCCAATTTACCATCCCAAAAGAGGTTGGGCCGGTTCTGAATGTAGGGATATTGAAGTTGCCCAATGCGATGCTACCATGTGATGGATGGAAAATGCCACTTCGACTTCATTTCCCATCTCGGAGTCTTTGACATTACCACACGGGCTCACCAGACCTTTGGGCATGCGGCCATCCTTACCGTTCTCGAGAGCCTGGTCGCCGCCTTGAAATGGAGGGTTGTCGTGTCTATCAACGACAAAGACGCCACCATGCTTGCTCAGCATGTCGATTGATCTACCGAAAACGCCATTCACTCCGTTTGCCGTTCTTTGATTATTAATGACCTTGAACACGGAGGCGAGCTCGATGTCTGGAGGTATTCCCTCAAGATATTGGCGCGTAAAACTCCAATTCAACCAAATAAATGGAGTCTTCTGCTAATAATGTTCACGGACTGGAAAGGCAAGAAAGGTAATGGCATAATAACCCGTGGCAGTACGGCACCGTCGAGTGAGGAAGGGTGCTATAAGAGCTAGCAGTATTAGCAAGACAATGAGCATTGGCTTTGCTACGGTCTTGCTGCCATGAAAGACATGATGAAAACTTGATGAAGAAAGGTGTGACTGCGAAGCAAAGTGAGGATACAGCTTCGGATGAAATTTAGACCGACTTCATTCTGATTTGAGGATAAATGAGATTCTTTACTTTACGCCTTGACTTAATAATCAAAGCACGATGGGCTAAGCGTTCCTGTATTGCCAAAGCCTTGACGAACTTTCCGATGCTGCTTTCTTCATCATATGATTTCAGTCTCAAGGGCATCGGGTATTGCAAGGAAACGTTCTAGATATAACATGGGAGAATCATGTACCGATGAACAGCTAAGATCCCGATCTGTTTTCGTCTTTCCCAAAGCTGAACTCCGTCGACAACCCTGTAGCAAGATCCCACGCTTGGAAGCCTTGCCGCTCCATGTCCCACTGCCATGGCAAGTCATTCAGTGCCACGGATTCAATACCATCTGACTTCGAAATACGACCTCCCAGCCTGGGTCAAGTGTTCCTACTCGTCTGCTCGAGCGCAAATGGCCTCCTCTAGCAGACAGGCTGGTTGATATGGCACCAATATCGCGGCCAGAACAGGCGAGACCTTCGACAAGTCGCAATACACTTCGAATCGGCAGTCAAGCGGCGGGAGGCTCTGCAAAAGGAGATATGGAATGCATTCAAGACATTTATCGGCAGAGACTCTGATGAGAACCTTTGATGAGTTTTGCGAATATTCCGAGGAGGCTTGTTTTGCTACATGGGTATCGCAATGGAAAAGCCGGATGGTCTACTTGCCCCTTGCACCGCCAACACGTTCGCCTCCGCGCTGGAATTGGCGGGCTCTCGTATCATCCTCTCGCACCTCGATTTATCTTGGCTGTTGTGAGAAGTCTCAAGGAAAACAGATCCCAACAGAGATAGCCATGGATTTGAGGTTGTCTGAGATCCCTAAATTGTGATATTATGATTTCAATTACCTTCATGGCTGACGCATATATTATCCAGTGGTTGTTCCCAATGTCTAAACCACGGATATTCGAGACCAAGCAAAAGTCCAAACAGTGCACATCGTAGTCACACACATATACTGTCCATGTTCGATCGTATCCTATCCTTCATGCTCGTAAAATCTTTCCACACCGTGTTCAGGGGTATCATTACGTGACGTCAAGCCCACCGCTGTCTAAAGAATACGACTTTGGTTCCGCTGACATCAACGAAAACCTGGACATCGATCGAAGGCCCAACGTACAGATCAGGTATGATCAAGAGCATGAGCTCAAAAAAATGCTCAACTACGGTGGTGCACGCAGTGGCATCTTTATGCTGCCCTGCGGAGCCAGAAAGACGTTAGGAGGCATAACTGTAGCCTGCACCATGAGTGTGAAGCCATGGAGAAAGCAACCCAGGAAATGGCCCGACATCAGTCCTGGTGACCTCGACACATCGCAATGCTATACGCAATAACCAAGTCATCCACGACAGTGTTCAGCGCCCCCACCGGCTGTAAATCTTCATACGCGTACTAAGAATCTGGATACAACCAACTCTCTGATGGGTTTCTTCACGTTCTTGAGAGATGTCCGAATGAAAACTGTTGTCTCATCAACTTTCTCTGCTCTGGACGAGCGCCAATACTCATACAAATTCAAATCCCGGGCTGATGTCCGGCAGATTTCACTACTATCCAGGATGAATATTACGGCGAGACCTTGACTCCTATGCATAGTTAACTATCGAATGTAGCTAGAACTATAATTCATTTGCCTAAGAAACTTTCTTCAGCGACATCAACAACTGCATCAACTACAACACTAAATACGAAATCAACTAAGACAGCAGCTCGAGAGAGCTTTTGGGTTGTCTTTGCTTCGCCCTGCACCACATTCGCATTCATAGACAATACGCTGAGAGCGTCGTTGGCCTTGACGACCCACTCAAAGCGTAAGAGTACGCCTCCTCCTGCGCGGTCAAGGACGAGCGCTAAAGGAGATGCTGAAAGCTCCAATGTCCGGATTACTCGCCGGGCCGTAGACTGTTGCACAAAATGTCCACTTACTGATAGGATTGCCGTTGCTATCGTGATACTCCAACCCTAGGCGAAAGTGATGGGCCGGTCTTAAGCTCCATCAGGTACATGCCAGTCGGTTAGTTTACGAATCTCGTGGCGGGCATGCTTGATGGACGATGCAAAGCAGCCTTCGACTTGTGCACGTTTGAGGTTGGTTCATGTTTGAATGGAGCGTATTTGAGACGTAGATTGTCCACCCGTCGATGAGTCCGTGGTCTTCATGCTTCAACGGCGCTACAATTGCCTTCCACCTAGCAGGGCACCAAGGTTGTTCGGTCTTAATAGTACAACTTGTGTCCCCACTCCGACACAGCAAGCCAACGGCCGCCCTCAAGGCCTTGTATTCCGATTCGATCTTCCAGTCGGTGAGTGTACGTAACGTGCCTTGGTTTCTCATTCTATAGGTACCGTCACTGTACAACCCATCAAGTGCCCAGCGCAAGCAAAGACTGAATTCGCGAGGGAAGTGGGCGTCGGTGTCCGATATGAACAGCGAAGGAAGAAAGAGGACAGGTTATCAGAGTTATATCGAACATCAGCGGCTTCGAACTCTTCAGCCGGCGAACCAATGGACCTATCCATAGTTCGAGAACCGCGTTTACTTGTCTGGATCAGGGTAAGCAGAAGAGTCGGAAGCCGGAGCAAGCGGTAGATTCGGCGGAGACCTGGAGGCTTATGCAGCGGTGTTCGTCGTTTTGGTGGATGGCGAAGTCTTCACATGGCATCCTCAATTCTTTGGCATGTCTAATGAATCGTTATCATTTTTACTCGGGCATCGTAGTTTGAACCAGATTATAAGGGTGGCTGCATTGTATTGCGCGGCATATTGTATTTGTTGAAACAGCTTCAATGCGTTGAAATTGGTACTGCCAACAGCCTAGCCTTGCACGTTTGGAGTTATTTAGCAACATCATCGTGTCTAACACCAGCAGTAATAAGGGGATCGTGGTAAAAGGCTCTCTCGAAAGAGGACTATCAGAACTTTCGCCATACCAAGGTACGAGTATTCAGCCTTATGTGGACGATGAAAATAATCTTCCACCCTTTTTCTAGAGCCAAATTGCTTCTGGTCAACCGCTCTCCGCCGTCCAAGCAAACTTCGATGTCTATTACTGCTGCTCCTTCAACCCCCAGTTCACCATCCAGACCGAATATTCTCTCCTCAGCAGCTTTCGGACATTGCTGGAACTGACGGCCCAATTGCTGGCACTCCAAAGACTCGCGTGGGTCATGTCTGCGCTCACGTCGTAAAGCTGTACCTTGGGCAGTTGAAAGGTGACATGAAGGTAGCACTGACGGCGGCGGAAGTCGAGCGCGGATGCTGACTGGACCTGAAATTACGTTTCCGCAGTCATTCAGATAACAAAAAAGACGACAGTCGAATTTGCCGTCTATAACCGCTGCGGGGGCTTCATGGGCTTCATGGAGGGGTTCGCAAACGATGCGGAACTTCTGATAAAACTCCTGTCAACATGAGAGTCTGATCATCCGGAGCCCTGTGGGAAGATCAAGACCCAGACTTCACTGATGTTCTCAACGAGACCAATAGTCAAATCACCTTCAAAAGATGCTCTTGTGAGGAATAGTTTGGAGAACCGGGTAAAGCACTTGTGTAACATGATGTGCTGGGACTTCGGAATGGTCACTTGAATTATTCTGGACGACGGAGTGCGCAAAAGTCTCCCCTACCGCATTCTGAGAAGACTGACCGAGTTTAGTTCTCGGAAACCGTGGGCGACGTGACATGAATTTTGAAAGAAGGCAATGTTGTGACGGGCCAAAAACAAGACAAAGTCTGACACAAAAGAATGTTGCTGTCGGCTCATCCGTCTTTCGAACACAATGTCACCTCTATCCACGCAAAACATTGACAAACACATTCTTCTTGGAACTTTCTGCGTGGTTAGTGTCAGTTAACCAACCGCCTCATAACATAGGATGGATTGTATTTCGTAAAACGTGAGCTGTCTCTGGAAAGTGTTTCAAGCGATGACACATCGGTCTGAACCATGGAACCGCTCTTTGATACGTCAAGCCAGTTCATCAGCGATGACAGCCCGGAATTTCATCATTCCAGAGCCTCAAAACAAGTCGTTGATCACGATATTGGGCGCGGAGACTCACAAGTAGCAATGGTCGTCTTGCGTTTCGAGCCAGCCGGACAGGTCATATTGAATGCCTTCAGAGCCAATGCCGCAGCGTCGATGAGCACACATGCCGCAACAAAGCTGAAACGAAAATCGCTCGCTTGACAGCCTCAATTTCAGTATATTTCACCTGTTGCTGGAATTTTGATCTTACTGAGAGAGGAACATATGAAAGCTACGAAAGGCGTCTTGTTGCTGACGTACTACCTTACGCCTGTATATCCTGCTATCAACTCTTTGATTTGTAGGTGGTTCAGGTGAAAACACGGCCGACAAATCCAAACGTAAATCGACGACCGGCATCCTTAGCTCCAGACCTTCTGCTAGAAGTATTGTTGGGTAACCACTTCAAAAGATGTAGCAAGTTCTTACATCGCTGACACGGCCGGGCCAAACCCTCACGTCCGTACTGAGACCAACGTCATCATCCCAGGCTCCGCAGCAATGTCAATTCCTTTGCCGTGTTCATGATAGCCGCAGGTATCGGAGCTGCAGGTCTTCGACCGGAGCTGCAGCAAGCTCAAGAATATCAACCGACTCGAATCGCTCACAAGAATGCCGGAGATCTACTCCGTGCTACCTCTATCACTTGTGACGACACCTCCACATGCTCATCTCGTGACGTGCTTCACCGCCTCTTCGGCCTTCTGCTTTTTATTCTGGAACTCACGTTCAGGCTTTTCGGTCTTCCAGCCATGTAGGTTGCCTCTATTATTTTCAGATGCATCATGGTCTTTGATCTCCATTTCCTGGTTGTGCACATTGTTTAAATAGAATTGCACGGTGCTGGTGACGACCTGGTGGCTTGGCCTCTATTCTCGCTTGTGAAGCGTGGGTTCAACGCCTTCGAGAACTATATGTGAGTTCCGACTATATACAAATGGGCGATGGGTGAATGAAGAGTTTCTAGAACAACAGTTTTCTCTTTCCCAGCAATGTCAGTGTGAAGCCGCATCAAGGTAGGACGCGATTTAATGAATATCTCGCGGTCCCCTACTTGCAAAACTTGCTGCTACAGCCGTCTCAGTCTCCTATAGACCATCTTTGCATTTGGATGGCGAAAGAACCAGTTCTATGTGTAGTCCTCATGCCAAAGAGGAACTGGGCAGCGGTATGAGCGAAACCTCGAAGGCCAACCAGTTTCGATAGGTTTGAGCCGTCGCCTTATCTATTCTAGCAATGCGGCTCTCGCTCTATGCGCCATCTGTTGCTTACCTAGAAGCACTTACCTGTCGCCATGTTGCTGAAGATAATATCGCCAGTGTCCATCAAGCCGTCAAATGAATAGAAAAAAACAAATAGCTTGATAATATTGCAACTTCCGCAAAAGCTGGTGATGATTCATAGCCTGAAGCAATGCGTCTAGCGGACACAAGAGATGATACGCGACTGCCCGCCGCCATGGTCAGGTCATCAAGATTATCGATCACCTATCGTCTGTTGCCAACGAACGTTTCAACATGATCTTAGAATCTCACTGATGATGGCTTCAGGAGTTCCTGAAGCGTCCAGCCTCTACTGGGCCTCTCGCTGGACGGCGCGTGAAACTCGGTGGAGGCGGAAGGAAGTCGATATGCTCTTGGAAAAACGTTGCGAAATCAATTTATTCCAAGAGACCTTCTATAGTTTCGCGTATACAATACTGGTTTGCGAACTGGGAAATAGCGCGGCTTTTGCAGACAAACCAAACCTTCACCAGCTGAATGCCTTCACTATTCGATTTCCAATTCGCCCCTCAAAATTTCGACTGTGAATTACATGAACGTGGTCGAATCGATGAGATCTTCTTGTCTTTCGAGGAAGAATTCTAGACCATGTTGCAGAACATCAAATATCTTCAGCCATCCGCTCGTTCACCTTTACAAACACTCAAGACTTACCATAGCCAGGTCAATCCTGCTAACTCAGTTGAGTTCGATGGACAGTATCTGTAAGGTTGTGGGCAAACCATCTGAGTTGCAGTGGGCATTTCAACCCTCACCGGTCAAAACGTCAAGATCACAGACATCTGAGGCCAAAATCTGAGAAGTGGAAGACGCAGGGCATGGCCTTGCCTGCGGAAGCTGGGTTGCTTATGCCTGCAACACCGAAGTCGAAGTAGCCGGGGCAGGAAGAAATATTTGGTGTTCCAACCCCAAGCCGTCACAGGCGGCTTGTCACATGCGTTCGAAGCCCGCCGGAGACGTGTCGTGCTCTCTGAAACTTTTGAACCCCATGACGACCACCATTGATAAGACTGTGAAATGGGGTGGCAAGTCCCCGATCGCTGGTGAGCGAAGCATATCGCAATGTGTATCACTTATCCGCATGAGGTTCTTCCGCAAGAGGCTAAGACAGGCAGGGTCCAGTCGTCGAGAAAGGAGCATAAAGTATACGGGTCTACAGGGCTGCTTAGAGACCCTTTTCTGAAAAGACGGTATTGGAACTCTTCATGGTCGGTTGATTACACCTTTTTTGAAGATTGAACGTTAAATGTGTACTCATTGCATACGGCGAGATGTTGACCACCATAATAAGGGTGGCTGTATTGCAGTCCGGCCCATATTGCATTGTTTGTTGTATCCACATATGTCAAGAGTAGTACCAAGTGCGGCTATCATGTTTCGCATGGACTAGGGTGGACTTTGGAGTTCAGAGGGAAGCGCGAGTGTCCGTTAATACACCTGGTGCTTATGCTCAATACTCAAGCACTAACTCTTCTTCACACTTGTATGAATAGCGAACACTGAGTGGGTTTGGGTCCGGAACGCATCGGTCACCTAGATTTGCTCTTAGGCTTGCTCCATATACTGAAGCTGCTGATGAGCCGCGAAGGCACTTTCAAGATTCAAAGGCCGACCAACATATGCCGAACTAACATCCCGTAGGAACATAGCGCTCGAGGCTCCACCAAAAGCTGTATGTGAAACAAGAAGCTGGGGATGTACAACCGCTGATGCCAAGCGAGTCTCACCAGGAATCATACGTACGACTGTGTCTATAAGTCTCACAAGCGTCGCGTAGACTGGCGAGATCAAGAGCAGGTAGGTGGTGATGGGCACCGTCAGTCGGCCGAGGTCCACGACCATAATTCTTCCAAATCGAGACTTATCAGACGATCTGCACTCGGAACACTAACTTCCCGGATTCGGGAGTCTGGGACTGGGCCCCCGCGAGCAGGATCTGGTTCCAAGGTGTACTGTATGCTAGAATGGTTGCGATACTGGCTTGTTGTGTACTCTAATATTTCTTCAATCGAGCCCGTCTAGTATTTTCACGGGCGACTTTCGATCGCAAAGAAATCTTGCATAATGGGTACGGTAGCCGATGGTAGATCTGTGTCAAAAGCCTTTCGTCACATTTTCTCAGCAGTGATTCTTTGACGACAGCCAAGATGAGTACGTATTGGAAAGGATGAGTGCGTGTCAGAGGGGGCAATAGGGTAACTAATAAGAGGGAAACACTCATTTGCTCAAACGTGTGTGTCGAACGAGGTCGCCGTAGTTCAGTGTTGCAAGAGACGAAATGCTTCTGTATGCAAGGTTTGTGGTAGACGCACTAGATGCCTATGTAAGTGTGGAGGGATGGCTGCGTGTTTCAGGGTGCTGAGAAAGGGTGAAGTGGTTAGGCAATCATAGTGGAATCTCATAAGGAGTCATCAAGTCCGAGGGCTAAACGCCTTCAGATATATTTCAAAGTCGGCAAGGCCTCCTTCCACGCGTCCAAAGGTAGCTGTGGCTGATTCACGCGTGGATTCCGCTCACGTTATCCCCATAGGTACGAGTTGTTAACCCGCGGAACATGTCTCAGGACACCATATGTACGTGATGTTGAGTAGACCTTTGCGTTCAGGGAATGGACAAAAAACACTGAGTCAAGGCCGGACAACATGCCTGAGCCAACACCAGGACATCTTTATTTCCAGGAGGGACAATCTAGCCTGGCAGATAATAAAGTAAACACCCAAAGACGACGCCCTTTTCGAGCTTATATATATGGATCAAGTATGTATTGATTCACCATACTGCAGGCCGATAGGGTACCGCTCATGCCCCAGTTCTCCCTAGTCGGGGCATCCACCTCACGGGCCGCAATAAGATCACCCACTGGCGTCGATCAAAGTTTCATATTGACTTTCCAACCGTCCTCGACCAGTTCTCATACATCTTCTCGTTTTTTCCTTGTGTCTGCCCGAGGTATGCCATGTGCGTTTCTTCAAGGTCCACTGAAGACGGGGTTGCTGTTCTCCCCCGGCTCCAGGGTAGCCTCGGACAACTGAGGCAGGTTGTTGAGTCAGTTTCCAGTGGCAGCAGTGCGGCGTGACGGCCCCATGGTTCAACCCCTTTTCCGTCGCTCGTAGTAGCGGTTCACGGGTGCTTGTCGTTTTCATCGGGCGTTGTGTCTCCAGGCCAGTCATTTGGAGCCTCTCCGTCCTCGGGCGCCTCTCATGGTGCGGTCCTACACCAAGGGTCAAGACAAATCTCTCACTCGTCAGGATTAAAGAGTTCCATAGCCATTGCAATAGTGGTCTCACGGCTGCAGCAGAGAGTGAGGTGGTGACCAGTCCAAAGTTCCAACGCATGACTTTCTCGCCCTAGGCAATGACGTCGAGGTGAAGAGCATCCCGTGCAGAAACGAAGTTTAGGATGACCTGGACGCATGAAAGCCAGCGTGTCGGGGTCCTTGGACGCATATCGGCGGAACATAATCGAGTGAACTGCGTGCACTTGGCCGGAGTATGGCGCTGCTGCCAGGTGATGACTTGTTGTCTAACCCCATCCGCGATTGTCCGCGCGTTTCGTGGTCTGAATGAGCATGTCATCCTGGTCTGACCGTGCGATAGCAGGGAGACGCGACGCCCGATGCCATTATGGTGTCCCGACACAGTCTACGTTTGTATGAGATTATCCGGATATGGACGTTTAAGTAGCTGAGGTATTGATACGCTGCAGCCTTTGGCTCATTCAGACGCCTGCCGGTGTAGAGGTTGTCCTGTGCCTTGACGAGGGCCGTTCGGAACGGTAAGCGTCGGGGACGGGAGCAGATCGGGGTCAGGAGGAACTGTGGTTGATTGTCGCGCCAACGCAGGGGATGAGATGGAAGTACGGGCAAGTACGGTGTCCTGTTGCACCGGAACAGTCGCTCGAGTGCGTCAAGCCGAGCAAAGATGGATACGTGACAATGTAGACCGCCCTTAAGCACACGCCTGGTCGGAGGTTGCGGAGTACCAGTATCGCGGAACCGTGTTCAAACATGTTTGTCGTGAAAACTGTTGCCTGTGGGGGCGACGTCGTGTCTCTCAATTCGCCGAGGGGTTTGGGACAAATGTGACATCGACAGCTGGAAGGGTCACGTAGGTGAATATCTGCGCCAGTTCGGGTTGTTCTGGAAAGATATGCATCAACGGCTATCGAAATATTGGAAACTCGAAGCACCACACTTTTTCTCGCACAGTATCTTTTGGGGCTAGGCATCGGATGGTGTAACTCGCGTGGGGCTAAGGTGCAGTAGTGATAGGAAAACGTAGACTTGTGCGCGAAGCGGTGTTGAATGTAAATTGTCTCTTGCTGGATTTTCTATCAATAACGAGCTCAGTATGAGTCTTCGAGGTCAAGTCAGGAACAGCTTTGATCCGCTTCGGCTTTGCTGTGTTGGGGCTGGCCAGCGTTCGGCCGGTCCAAAGGCGATCTTGGTCTTGTGGGGGCAGAACGTACCGGACCAGGGTTTGTCGTCCAAGTCTAGTTTGCAAGCGGGGGACTTGTTGTGTAAGGGCTAATTGCAAGGTAGGTTTGCTGATCGACGTAGTCCTTTCTTTTGGCGCCAGATACATGCGGTTTAGGTTCGTCTCGATTCGTTCATCTGTTGGAGCTCAGTGCACCACTTCATCGGTTCCCAGTCGGCACCGACCCGGCAGTGTGGGTCTCGGGTCTGGGCCCTTCCGTCTTTCCGCCTGCAGGTGGGGTAACTTTGGCCAATGTGGGGCCGATGGCATGGTGTTCGGCGTGATTCCCCCGGACCCCTCCCAGATGCGCCGGTCAACCCGCTCCGCATATACAAACCTCGGAGCAAGAAGATTTGAGCCCCAATACCTAGTATAAACTGCCTTCTTAAGATACTCGCAATGCCCTCGAAAAGGCTTCTGCCACGCTGACAGGCGCGGTAACAAAGATTAAGAATTACTATTACCGCGGCGTACTCACTTAAGCATGTAGAGGAAAACTTGAAAGACCGCGACACGTGGTACCCAAACACATAACGCGAATGTTGTTCCAGAGGGACTACTAAGCAGGTCAAAAGCGCGAAGCTGCCAAGATGCAGAAAGTCCACCGCCCAAAGCAGACTTAGACAGCAACAATCATTTCTGCGCGGAGACGGTTCAACTCTGCTATCTTCAAACTCTATCTGACCAGCAATCATGATTACAACGTTACATGTTTCTTCCCCCTTATCGAACAGTTCAGATGGTAGTCGTCATTGCAAGGGGCCAAGACTCTTCCCATAAGCCAGGCTAAGGAACTGGTGCAGATGGCGGCCGCAAGCACGACGTTACCCACACATATATTGCCCTAGATCAAGGTTGATGTCATTAATGGCCAACTATTGTAGGACTATTATCAATGCAATGGGCGGGACTTGACGGCAGGAGCGGCTCAGTTAGCTGTTAGAGGGGATTCACATTATACCACTGGTTATCATGAGGCAGTGCAAAGAGGAAGGACAAACCAAAGTATATATCACCAGGCTAAGATAGTATTAGAAAGCAATAGGAAGAATATTTAAAGTCTAGTGCAAGGAGGATATTCCGTTCAGCAATAATAGGTCGTTAGGTATTCCTTTTACAGGTACGGCCATCTAGTTAAGTTGGACACCATATTTACAAAGCCGCCGACAGTGTAGGGAATACATCATGCTAGATATGGAGTCGTAGTTGAAAACAATTAAGATGTGCGATCCCACATGTTTTGACGCTGATTGATGTAACACATAGTGTGAGCTTTATATAGAAACCGTCCGTTAATAGTAAGATAATAGTCTTGTCAACGCTAAAGGAAGGATATCTTTAGTTGAGACCACACTTAAATCGCCTAGCTATATGCTTTGCTATTTCCTTATTTACTCTCTTTTCTTCTTGCTTTGCCTCGGTCTTTTCTACCCCCTTTAGCTTAGGTGCCGTTTGCCCGGATGCTGTTTGCACGGATACTGTTTGCCCGGATGCCGTTTGCTCGGATGCCGTTTGCTCGGGTGCCGTTTGCTTAGGTGCTGTTTGCTCGGATAGCGTTTGCGCAAATGTCGTTTGCTCGGGTACCGTTTGATCGGTCTCCGTTTGCACGGGTTCCGCTTGCTCGGGGGCCACGTTCACCAGCTCCATCTGGCATAGCCCCGCAGAGCTTCAATCCCACGCTGGCAGGCGGTATTCGGAATCGAGATGCACGCCATGATGAGTGCCGGAACCACGCATTGTCATCTGACCCCCCCGGGTAGAGAGAGACATCGACACGGTCAAGGTGGGCCAGTTTGATACAACGAACCTCTTTGTGGGAAATTATCCCTGCTAAATGTTGTCGCGCGCGTTGATTCAGACTAAGCAAGGGGCTTGAAGGGATTACACTGACTCGCTGTCTACTGTTCTAGACCATTATCATTAAAGTTCGTTATATGCAACCCAGCTTCTAACTGAAGACGTTATTGTGGTTATGGTCCAACTCACGTAATGCGTCACCTAGTAAGAGCTGGACAATCAGCACGGTCATAGACTAGTACGGGCAATAGCATATGTTCATTATTGAGTAGTAAAGAGACAGAAACCCTACCGCCATGGAGCCATTTCAGTTCATATGCTGACGGGAATTTACCTCCTTAGCTGGAAGTAAATAAGTTTTGTAGGGAGAAGAGGACCACCCACAGGACGAAGTTTTGTCTATATCGTACTGTTAGTAAGCTTCTGCTGGTACAAAATGCGTTTCTACTAATATAGAATGAAGTTGTTGCTTCTATTTGTGGGGGAAAGTTGAGCTATTTACTAAATATAGACGACCCAAAAAGATATCTCGCCAGATTCAGACTGATACACTCCCATCCAACCTGCAGACATGTCTAAGTATTTTCTATGTTGACCTGAATAACAATTGAGTCACGTCATCTCATGCTATCGTTTAGACATTATGCTAGAATTCTTCGGAGATTCGAAAGGGGCATACACCAGCTCAGCTTGGCGCTCTCTCAACTTGGACCGAAGGCGACGAGCCACTCGCATATCCAGCCGCTTGATTGCATACAAAGTAAGCACAGGTTGATGCGGCATGTTGCCTGCATTACGGAACGTCATAGAGCTGGGCCCGGCCAAGCCGCCGCTGTGGTTGGAGGCGAATCTACAACACAGTCAATTCAGACGCTGAAGTCTAGTAGTGATGGAAACTGAAGCACAAAAGACATCTAACCGAGCACGTCGAAACTCCAAACACAATCGCACTGCATATCCACAATAACCAGTTTCAATTTGATGAATCTTACTGTTTGCTGAACACGGCGGCAACGACGTTATGATCCGGGACGGGTTTTGAGGCAAAACGCATCGCCGTGGCCCCACATTCACAAAACTCAGCGCCGTTGGTCGCCGGATCCGCAGCAGAGATATTCGCAGGGAATCTGGCACGATTTCGAAGCAAGTTGTCGGGCCAATCCCTGATTATCGACGTGGATGCGAAGACATCTACCTCGCCGGTGCCGTCTAAGGACCACCTGCGAAGTACCGTGACCCTTGGCTGAGTCCTGATCCGGCTGCGTAGGTGCACCGTACTCATTACCATGCCCCAATCCTCCGCCTGCCATGCTGCTCCTTGTATTTCTTAGCCAATCCGCCTGCTACAGCTAGAGCATGATATTCGTGGCGGCTATGTCGGGCCGTCTCGATATCCCTCAAAGCTTACTTTCGCACCATCATACCTGGAGAAGTTCTTTCTTGGCATTCGCTTGCTCGTGCCATTGCCATGCGTCTCTGACCAACATGCTGCGACTTCTACTACTGCTCCCAGTTTTGAGATACCGCTGCAGGCCGCCTCCCTTGCCAGGCAGGATTATGTTATCCGTTGGACTTTTGAGCGCTGTTTGGCCCTGGACGTCGACCCTGAGACTCAGCTTCGATGCATATGCCTCTCGTCACAAGAATACACATGTGCTCATGGAAGACTCGCCTGCCACCCACCTCACTCTTATCCTCGGCCAAACGTCCACAGTCAAGCTTCTGATGCAAAGAGTGCTATCTGGGATCGCTCTTTTGACCTCTCCGCCGGCGTTAAGGTACTACGTAATACCGCTGCGAATGGTATGTTCGATATGTTGAACTGGCTTGCATGTTCGCCAGGCACATCTTATACCCCCGGCTAACACCTAGGGGCCGATTCGGCGTGGCCTTACAGGTTACGGTTCTGCGAGTCCGAGCGAGATCTAAACCCAATTCAGCCCCGGCATCTCGAGTCTGTGGAGAGTGGTGGAAACCTTTTCTTCGGCAAGGACGCTGCAGAGGGCATCTAGCATTGCTTCAGCCTGGTCTCCGCGATTGTTTCGATATCGGTCCACTCCGAAGGAAGGTCGGCGAGGACCCCTCGCCGGTTCACACCACTCGACGGGTAGTCGGTGAATCGCTTTGCTGACTGGTGACCGACGTCAGTATGAGTCAAGCATGAAAGCCACAATAAAGCGAAGCGTGAACCGCTGTACTTGTATGTATACACAGAACTCAAAAAACGGATGAGGGAAGGGGAAAACCTATTTGGGGGTCGAATTGCCTTTACGTAGGACTAGCTGCCGGCTCCGGATCACAGCTCGAGCGCTAAAAGTGAAGGTATGTCGGCCTCATAGTTCGTTCATCAAGGGGTCACACAGTATTACAGTCACAGGAAGAGCCTTTTGGCATTCGCGAATACCCGATGAGAGTCCGCTACCGTCTGGGTTGCGGGCATGGCTTTGACTGAGTCACTCAACAAGTAGGGAGGGAAGTTAAGCGCTTCAGTCAAGGCTCCGCTCAGTGGGTAGGAAGTCAAAAGAGAGACAACAAAGAAGATTTGGGTACCGTCTATACAGAAGGGTGAAAACGAGGGCTTGCCACTCAATTTCCAAGCGGTTGCCGCTCGACATGAGCGTGAGAGCAATTAATTTCGTTGACACATGTCCTAGCACTCATACTCTCTGTTCGTTGTGGGCTTTCTGACCAGTGTGGTGCATCCCACGATTCACATATCAGGTCGACTCATTCAGCCTGAGAAAGATGGGAGCGAAATCCACAACGAGGTAGTGGAGACTTTCACCTTGTAGTGAGCTTGGGTCCGTCCTGTGAGTAACCTGAAAGGTGATGATGTGCCACCCTCCGATTCTCGAGCTCCATTGAATATTTTCCACACTCGGCATAGCTTGTCAGCTTCAGGTGCCCCGCCACACCTGGCTCATCTGTGTTATGTGACTCCCAAAGAAGTGATAACATCGTCACACGTGGTTTCAATGACAAGATCAACGCGCTCGACCTGATATATCTAGCGTCCACCAGATGTCTATGTCTAACCTTTCAGGTTGCAGTAGTGTTAGCAGAGTTGATTGAATCAATCATCTTTCCATACAAGCGTGCTTGTCACCCCAAAACGGGCAAATAGGACGGCTTCCCGGACACAACACCCTTTTCAGACCAGATTTAAAGGTTGGAATCGTCCACATTGCGGAGAGTGTATTCACCGTCAGTGACAGGGTTAATGCTTCTGAAGATCTCTCTATCCGAGTCAAAAGTCAATTCTTGTGTGTGATAAGGCTTTTGATGCAAAGTGAGATGGAGGTTGATGATTACCCGTCCGACGGCTGGTACCCTCTATAGTTGAGAAAGACTTGTACCTTGACTTCGGTCTTCCCAGGGCTGTGATCCTCATACACGCCGATTGAAACGATGCCCGAGAAATCGTGGTTCTCCGATACAACTCCTGAAGTATCAGTATGGACGTCCTCTGACAGCGGTTCTCTCTGGCCGTTGGACTCTACACCTTTGATTGTACAATCACTGTTCAGTCTACGGTTAATCTTGAGATCCTTCTTTACGTGGAATTTCTTCAATCAAGAATCAGCTGACTCTCCGAGCGTGACCGATCAATGAGGCATCTATTGTCTATCTACCTCGCCGGCTAGGGCTCGATAGCCTTCGACGTCATGGAGAGCATCGACGCTCTTCGTATTCAATCTAAAACACCCTCTTTGCATGGAAAAAGATGCCAACAGAAACGTTTAGAAAGAGCTGGTTCTCAGTTAGCATCGTCGTTCAGAGCCGCCGCAATCGAGACCTTAGATACCTGCCCGGCGTTAATGATTCCCAGTGATCAAAAGTTGTCATCGTTGAGGTAAGATCAATATCGCCAGAAACCTCCAACGCTGCTGCGACTAAACCGACAATGACTCCGTATCCAGTTGTATAGTTGAAGCCGCCGGGAGAACGGACATGAGGCACGAGACAGGGGAAAGTCGATTCATTCGCTTTGTTGTGACTAATTGCAGCAGCGCGTTTCAAGTCCATCCAGATAAGATGTTGATGAGGTCATTGTGACTCGCTCTAGTTCGATGATAAATGTAGTGACGACAACAGGTCCGATAGATTGGGTAGCAGCTTGGATCGTATCATCAGTGGTCGAGTAGATGCTGTGACAAGTCGCCTTATCATGTCACTCTGTTTCCCACGGAGGCTTTTCCATGTCCAACAACTAGCTAACATCATGCAAGGTAGGATAAGTAGCAATGACACCTTGTCGAAGGGAGGCAAAAGATGCCAGCCAAATCCTCCATGGTATCGTCGAGAGCCTGAGGGTCATGAGACGAGATCTACTCCAGAATATCCGCTAGTTACTTCGAAGGAGAATGCCATAGTTTTCGAGAACGGACGGACTTCGAAGAACGATGTCACGATCATGAAAACAACAGGAAGACAGGCTTTTACAACCTTGAAGTCTTCAGAGGCGGGAAAGGGCTTCATGCTCAAAATGCTGCTGAGCAGCTTTGCCTTTGACCGCATTCAGCAGGCAACATAGTGTCTCGGATCTGTCTGTACAGATCTTGTGTTCACCAGCGGTAATGTCTATGGAATGCAATGGGAACCATTCTACGAGGAATACTCGAGCAAAGAAGGAGAGATTTGCAACGGCGTCATGTCGCTGGAATTAGCGGCTGAGCGGGAAGCTCCGGAAATCTTGCTCGACATCGCGAATATGGCTTTTGGTCAATTGAATTACCCGCGGCAAAACGAAGAGGTATGTTCTCCCAAGCCCGCGATGAAACGTCAACACCTAAAACAGCACACCAGCTGTATGTCAGTTTCAGATTTGATGTACCTAGAGATCGGGTGTCTGGCCGTGCGGGGACAGTATCCAGCGGCTCGGCCCCACATGTTACGGACACCGGAGACTTTAGAGGGCCTCGGACTCCCGTCGGCGTACGGCGAGCATCCGCGGGGTCTGTTGCATGCGCCGCTCAACTTTCTAGATAAAATTGAAAACTTGTCTATTTTGTGAAAACAAATAATTACAAGGACTACTTTGCCCACCAATATTCATTGATCAGACGGGCCAAAGGATCATGGGAATTGCCTGTCGTCACTGGTGCACCTTCTGCAGCCATGAATATGTCAAAGAACCTGCACTCGCCCATCAGTAGTACCCAGTCCTAAGATGACATGGTTACTCGGCCACGATACCCTGGAGGACATTGGCAAGAGCCATTGGGCCATGGGTGGGTGTAGATCTGACTGCCTCCACCTTTACTTCAATACACCCCGGCCGGGCTAATATCATAAACGTGCGCTCTCAACACCGCTTTTGGCAGCACACCTGTCTCCACCGCCATCATGGCTTCCAACGAAATCGGGACAGCCTCAAACCTGCTGCCATTAGCATTGCAACTCACGGCGCCAAGGTATTATCTAGGGATGTTATCATTCACCCGGGTACCTTGCACGGCACCTTCGCAAGAGAGATCAATGAACTGAGCATAGGAAACTTGTGACAGAAAGACGCTCTCCACTTGCCCACCACGTTGCAGCAAAAGCCCCGGAACCGAAACCAATATACACAAATCCACTTTTTCTCGTTTGACATGCCGCCAGGGAGGTCGGATGTTAATATCAATGTTCCTTTGTCGCTGCAGCAATGTCCTCCAACACAGGTTCCATATGGCCTCTCAGATGAGAGAGGTCTGTCCGAAGCTCTTGATTTCACGTAACTTTTGACAAACGACCCGAGCGATAGACACGTTCCAACGTTGACCATTCTCCGTTCTCATGAAACCGTCGTCCACTAGAAAGGCATGACGGCACCAACTCATCCGCAATCGGCGCAGCCTCTTCTCATTGAAAAGGTTGTCCAGGGGACTCCAGTCAAACTGAAACGCTGGATAAAGCTTCCTCGGTGCAGTTTGGCAGAGACAGTCTTCTCCAGAAAGAACGTGGCGAAGTTCTACGCCCATGCCAGTGCAAAAGTAAAGACTTTCCCCAAAGTCACCAAGCAATATTTCAGTAGATACATCTCCAAAACAATCTAATCATTCATTGAACGGGCGATCGGGCATTGAATAGGCTCGTAGGGTGGCGTCCCAAAGTCAACAGGACTGCCTCCTGGTTAGTTCTCTTTGTATATCAACTCGGGATAAACAACGAATGCAGTTCTCTGAGCAATATAATGCAGCCACCCCTATCTGTTGCACGTTTAACGACGCGCACTGATGCATTGACAATCCTAAACGCTCCAAACAGAAGCTTATCGGCAAGGAGATTCATTGGAAGTGAGACGACAGTCATGGCCAGAAAAGAAACATTGCGGGAGGGAATGGAGAAAACTACCCTTTATAAAGAACCTGCATATAAGCGCTGAGCCAGACCTGTCCAATAGACGCCGTCCGTATTGCCACATCCCAATGTCTTATCCTCCCCGCTGTCCTATACCAACACCATTCATGAGGTCCCCTGCGTACTCGGAAATGACAGACTCTCACGAATCCCTGATGATATCCGGGAGTCTTTCCTCGCAGATACGAGACTCCCCCCTTCTTGTGGACGAGGTGAACATGCTTCTACAGCTATCCAGTGGTCCAGGACATTTTCACGATTGGAACACTGTGCATCAACACATTTAACCCGCCATACTCATAACGAGGACTTTCAAAGATGTCTGTGGCATCAAGTCCCGTGGACGGGCAGACACATCTAGTGACTTTCGCGATGTAGAGTTTACTGAAGGGGTGGTCGAGTTTCTGGCCGAACCCGCTTTCTTTCATGGAACTTGATGGAAAGCCGACTAAGAAACCCCCTACTTGAGCCAGACACGGTCAGAGGAATGGGGACCGGCCGGAAACTTTATTTCTTTCATCGAACACAAGTGCGAGAACGGCCACTGTACAGTTTGACAGCTGATATATTATTTTGTTGTCCTTGTTTCGCGGTGTAGAAACGCTGCAAAAGCCATCCTCATCAAATTCTTTGAAAGTCAGATCGCGGATTGATTCCTTTGGTAGCAGAGGCTAAACACCAAGTCCGTCCATCTCTGGAAGCCGTAACTATGAGGTATTCCGGAAGCTGTTGAGTTGCGGCCCAGGTCTTGCGAGTTACTTCCAGACGCTGGGTGATGGTCGAGTTCAGCCGCCACATGCTTCGAGGTGGAGGAGAAGAATAATCGCAAGAGGCAGTCCTTATTGGCAGCAGGTCCGCCAGATCCAGAAATTCCATCGTCCTTGAGCTTACACAACGGAGTTGTCAGAAGACTCATATGCTCCGGCGCGAGACTGCTGAGCCGAGATTTACCGCTACGTGCCGCCGAGCTCTCGGAAGCTGCCAGCAAGGGTTTCTACCGTACAGTGGACAAAGTGGACAAAGCTTTAAGAGACATCGCACGCAGATCTCTGTTCCCACCTTTGGGCCCGACATTGAGTGTGCCCAGTCAGTCAGTAACACCTTGCAAAAGTACTGGTCCTGCTCTTAACGTGGAGAAAGCCATGCCATCGGGCTCCGTGACCCCATCTTGCGGCGAGATAAACGAAGTAGAAGCCTTGGAGATGCCAAAGGATGGGCTAAACCAATTGGACTATGGTCCACTGTTATTTGACTGGTTTCAAGACATGGAGGAGCTTTAGGTTATGAGTTGATGTTGAATGCCATGCGAATAACGTTAAGCTTAGACTCCTTTACGGCAGTCATGTGCCACGACTTGTGGAGGTCAAAATTGTCTGTTATCTCTCAAAGGCCAGGGCACACTGAACATCGCGGGGCGAGGCTGAAGCTATGGGAACTTGGGAGAAAAGCCGGGATATGTGGTTGACGATCCCAGCATTCCGAGTACTAAGCCGTGGGGAAAGCTTCACATGAGAGAATCTACACATGGCAGTCTGGAAGCTTTCAAGAAACACCTATTAACTTTAAACATTCAATATTAATATCCATAAGTAGTTTTATTTATTACGTATGTACATGATGTTCAAATCCTGTGAAACGCTCACAATTAACCTTGATGTCCATAATACCTGCAATCCCTTCAACATGATCGACTTCCATCACGGTGAATTCAGTGTTATGACTTCAGATGTGCACGAACTTGATGATCTGTTATGTACATCGATACCTTTCGTCGCGCTTTTGCACTTGAAAGAGGCCGAAGTACTCGAATTCTTATGCAAGAGCAGCACTGTTGGTGCCGTCCTCCGATGTGTCTTAGACAACAGCCCTGTTGAATGTACTATTTTCAATTGCCACAACAACATTCACACTAGTTTGTACGAAGCCGGAAGTTGTCTGTTTCACCGGAAAACCACACCGCTGCAGAGCCGAGGAGTACAATGAAAAAAGTGCTTGGATTCCGGCCACCCAAGCATGGCCTTCCGGTGTCCGTGTCTCGTGGAGCCGCTGCCGTATTTGCAACCGAGGACTGTGTGAGGAAACTGCGTCCCCTTCTATCTGTTGTGTTGCCTCGGACCTGCATGACTTCAACGACATTCGCTCTCTAGAGAACGTCTAAGCTGCTGCCGGGAACTTCAAGGCCCTTGGAAGAATTTTCACCCACAGTCCGTCGAGTTTCACTTCCTAGCACTTCACATGAATCCTGACCTTTTCATAGCCTTTATCCACGAGACTTCCCATTCTCCCACACTGTTATAAGACGCCGTGCGCGGAGGGGAGACGGACAAGTGCTAGAAGCCGGAGTGGATCTTCACATTACAGCATCAAGTAAGAATGGAAATGATGCGGATACTGCGCGTGTGTTTCCTGAGCATGGTGCGTTCCACCGCATACCAAGATATCAGCGGCATGGGCTTCATACCGCCGTTTATCACGGCTACGGTGATTATTTCACAAATTCAACTTTCTGTGTAATAACATTCGGCCACTCTCATTATTTTCTCTCGCTATATCCAACCAGTTCACTTACGGGATTTTTAACGTATCCAGTCATCGAGTAACAACGACGGCAAAAATCATGAAGACGGTCACACCGGCTTTACTCCCACCTGTAGTTGTTTGCCCGTTTGGGGAGAAGAATGATAGGTAAATTCAAAAGTGGTATACTGTAATAAATCAACTGTTCTGCCTCCTGCAAGGCGCGCACTCCAAGTAACTCTCTCTATGTTGACTGATATACCCACCGTGTCCGCCTTGAGACGAGTGGTTTTGACGTCTAAAACTTGGTGACGAATGCTTGATTCCAGTCCAGCCCTCCGCGGAAGCAGAAGCTTCCCCAACACCTTCTCTATACATTTCTGTGACCTCTAGACTGGTCTTAATTCTTTGATTTCCCACCTCATGAATACTGGCTTCTGATCCGATATGTGTCGCGGTACGTCTGATCTGCGGAAAATGCTTCCTTGAATTTTCCAGGAATCACCTGTACGACCTCGGGCATTTGTCATGAAATTCAAAAGAAATTTTGCTTGACCCCAAGGTAGTTCGAAGCAGACTCCTTCATGAACGATCTGAAAGAAAGAGTTTGACATCGGCGAAGTGACGATGATTCATGTCCTCCTCGCAAGTAGTTTTGATTGGGAACAAGACCGGGCTGAAGTAGGCTTCTGATTTTGGTCTAAGTGGTTCGACTTCCGATGCGACAGGTGTGATCAGTAGTAAACCCCCTGGATGTGTGATCCGAAGTCTGAGGAGGGCCCGGACTTCTTGCGAGTACGCTTGGGGGCCCGTCAAGAGTTTTCTATCCTCTCTGCTCCTGCCGTTTCTTCCAGTGGGAATATTGTATTCTTGATGGCTAAGCTGTGAACTGCTATACTGCATTTGCCTTAAAGAGTTTGCGAGGTTATAGCTTTTCGCTCCGAAGCTTCAAGTATGTCTTTGTTGAGAATGTTGACGACTCTTTTCTTGCTGTATTAGCAAGGTAGATCAGGCCATTTAGCTGTGGAATGGTCCCTTGTGTGAACTCCCTTCTATGGCCTTGACGCTCGTACCATCACGTTCCTATTCGACAAAGGATCGGAACCGGTAGACTGTGACGGTATTATCAGCGTGCCTTACTATGTCAGTTGAGGCATCAGGCTGACTCGAAACAACAGACAAGGTAATTCGGTATTTGACGGGTTTCAAACGAGAAGGATGTTTATTCATAAATATTGGCCGAAGCATGAAACATTTGGATTTGAATGAAAATGAATAGAGTATGCTCGTTGGTCTGGGGCCTAAATCTCACGAGACCTCCGGACCAGGATCTACGGATCACGGTCAACTCGGAACGGTTATTTGACGAACCCGGAACCCGGCTCCTGTCTCGGCAACCAATATTTCGGGACGGTCCGTTTGCGGCGGGATCTCGGACCTTCAGACTTTTGCTTAGCGCCTGCAGTATCGTGCTTGCGTGATCCTGGGTAAATCGGCTAATCAATTCAGTTAACGAGAATACCGACCGAGTCTCAGGCTAGGCACCGGTCCGGCTGACGTCCAGGTTATAAAAGTAAAGGAATAAGACAACGTGGCAGTAAATTGCGGCGAGAAAGGAAAGGCGAGCGTTTCGGCGACTCCAGTTACCTGAAATCTTGACAAACAGCCCTGCGTTATGAATTGCCTTTTCGCACGGTCGGGATATCACTCTGAAGCCACGGAAACAGACGAAGAATCCGAGTCGGTGCGTGATAAGATGGGGTGGCGAACGGGATCTGGCGCTTGCTGGAGAGCAAATCAAAATTCCCTCATGGGCTATGTGTCCCCCTTGCTCGAGAACCTGTCATGTTGGCTGTGCACTAGGCTTGACTGAACCGTGTTGAGTTCGTCACTGTTGTGACGTTTAACGACGCATGTTTATACACTATTCAGTCTGTCATTATTACCTCTATTTATCTCTTAGCTTAAAAGAAATAAGGATATTATAAGCTAAAAAAAAAAAAAAACTTATATTAAGCTATATAATAGAATAACTTTCTAAATAATATAATATAAATATAATACTTAATACTTAATATAATAAGCGTTTATAAGCCCTATAGATATATAAAAGCCTTTTTAGCTAAATTTCTAGCTTATTTAGTTATAAATAGCTTTAATTATTAAAGTTATAATAACTTTAAAGAGTATTTCTAATAAATATAAATTACTAAAAGATTAATAAAGCTCCCCTTAATAACTTAAAGAATTTTTATTTTTATTAATATCTTTAGTTATATATATATTATATTAAGAGACTTTTAGTAATTGAATAATTAATATAATATTTTAAATTCTAATTAACTTAAAAGCTATTATAAAATATATTATATTTCTTATTAATAAGTTTTAAAAAGCTTTTAAGCTTTAATATATTAAATATATAAAAAATAATATTAAAAAAATAACTTAAATAATAAAGTAATATAAATACTCTAAAAGCTTAAATTTATACTTTTAAAATTAATTTTAAATAATTTCCTAAATAGTATATAAAGCTTATAATATTTATATTTAAATTTAATTAATATTTTAACTTAATAATAATAAAATTAAAAAAACAAACTTTAAGATATTCTTTATATATATATAAATATATAAGTAAACCTCTAAAAAAGTATTTATTTAAAATAACTTTTATTTAATAAAGAAAGTTTAATTACTATATATAAAAGATTTAATAATAAGAATATAAAGAAAATAATCTAATTAATAAGATATATAGAGGAGATAAATATATAAGATAATAAGGGTCTAGAGGAGCTAGGAGGGTATATATCTATATAATACTACTCTATAAGGGGATATAGTTATATACTTAATAAGGTAGACCTCCTTATTAAGGGCCTTATCTCTTAGCTCTTAAATCGCTTTATTATTTTCTTTATAATAATTAATTATAAGTTATAGATGAGAATATTCTAGAGCATATGCTATGCACGTACAATTTAGATGAAATAACGATCATTTGCTTTTATTTATGTGTCTCGAATGCAACCACTAAGTTCTGAAGGCCGCCGAACTGCTGGTCTGGAATGTAAGAAAGCCCACAAGCGGCTGGTTTCCGGGCCTGCTATGGCGTCTCGAAAGCAGCTCTCCAGCTCGTGGGCCCCGAATGCGAGAATCGCCCGAAGAATCTGCTTCGGCTTGCGCCACCCGCAAACGCGGGATCGCTTTCATCTGCGTCGCCGCCTTCCATTCCAGCGCCGACCCCACGAGACCAACTAAAGGGTCTCGGATAGAGAACCTTTTGGATGTAATCTGAGTAGCGCTTCATTTACAAATAGACCTATAGCTGCTGCCAAAGTGACCCGTAGTGATTGCATGTTTCGAATCGAGGTCCGCCTGCGTGGTACGTAGCGTACCCTGTCTTGCTTCTCGTCAACTAATTACATCTAGAGGGCTTATGGCCTAATGGTAGGGCGTCCGCTTTGCACTCATATGAATGTATGATGCTGCGGAAGATCCTGGGTTCGATCCCCAGTGAGTCCATTTCCTTTTTGTTTGTTGACCTGTCTTTGTCAGCTCTGCTTCCTGGAATCATCTCAAGGCGGAGGTTGCCTCCAGGCCCAATGAAACCCGCACAAGCCGACTGTTTTGCCGTCTATCTTTCGTCCATTCATAGTTCTGTGAAATCGCCAGATGTCGCCGCCTTGCTCTTTGTCAATAAGAGAGATGACCGATGGTTGATATCGCGCGCATTTGGTGGTCAGTGGTGCAGGCGAAAAGCGATGCTGTAGAATGGGATTGGCGTCATGGTTTGTCCGCGGTCCATTCGGTTGTCAATGCTCAGGGTGGGCTTCTGACGTGCAGATGAGCCTTCACGCTTCCGGGTACCGAGCACGATATCATGCAGAAGATGCCGGCTCGTCAGCTTTCTGCCCTGTGTGGACCACACCATGCAGTTGCTGGGGAGAGATACGACGAGAAACAAGTTGGTGCGCAAGGAAGCCTTGTGTTGTGATTCGGTAGCCTCAACATTCTAGTCTCTTGACAGGTTGCTCACTTCGTATGTGTCGTGACTCCTCCACAAGGTGATTGGATTGGTACCTGTACTGGCGATGGCCAGCTCAGAGACAGACGGCTGAATCCCGGCATCGATTCGGCCACCGCTGATCCGTCAACATTTGGTCATCGCACCGAAGACGTTTGGTCAACGTGTATCTTTATCGCCATCTGACCGGTCCAAAGACACCAATTCGTGTTCTGTATCTCTTTGCTGGCGGTGGTTAATGTCTCTGCTCGATATCTCTGGCTTGTTGCTCATGGAAACGATGGAGACAAGGATAAGGACGAGGTGGGCAAGGCTAACCACGGGAGCCTATGTCGTCAGGCAAGTCACCAATTTCAAACCCAATCATGAAGATGTCAGCAGAGTGCTGCTCCGAGGTCCGGGAGCCGTGGCTTTCATCTCCCCAGAGGTTTCCCAAGAGACCAAGAAAAGACAAAGTCAAATGCGGGGATGGGGATGGTGGGGACGGGAATAAACTTGTTCAAGCTTGTGCCTTGGAGAGACAAGAAGAATGCACCGACTGTAGCGGCTTCCGCCCTTGTAGCCTTCCTGGCGCTAAGGTGGTTCAAGGTGGCAGCCCTCTCGAGACGCAACCCAGATGTGCCTGAGGTGGATCCATCTGAGATGATTCGCATCGGTTGCGGCGTCAGTGAGTGCTTGTGAGGCCGGGGGAAAAGTCCCGGTGCGCTAGTGCTGCCTCTCAGGCAGTTCCGATACACTCCCGGCGCCAACCGGAGTTGAACCGGGAAAGGTGTGTGCGGACCCGGAGGACCTTGGACAGCACTCCCATGAGCCAAATGACAATTAAAAATCGAGGCCTCTCTTTTCTTGTGTACCGAAGCGTGGAGGCGTAGGTGATGTGTGTGGTGGATGACATCACCAGGAGCGAACTGGCGAAAAAAACGCCAGAACGCTCCAGTAACGTAGTGCTGTGGCGGGGAAAGAACGCCACCGTAAGGTACCGTACCGCCTTTCCAGATCCATGGTACGGAGGCCTTGCGCGCCACAAACGGTCAACCCGTGACTTCCCCCAGTCAACTTCCCTTCTCCATATCACGTGTGGTCTGACCAATCCGTCGCGCTGGAAAGATTGAGGTCATCGCGAGCCACGGACAAAGAAAAGTCATGTCGCGCCAGGAGATGACAGGACGCCTCTGCACCACAACCGACAACGCCATCTCTGCAATAGGCCTGCCGTGACCCAGGACCAGGGTCACGGCTGCCTGCTGGCGCCACCGCCACCAAAACCCGTTTTCGCCACTGCCAACTACCTGCACTGCCTTCCGACGCCTTGGGCCGGGTGGTTTTTTCTGCCGCCGAGGTCGCCAGGGCAGACCGGCTGCCTTAAAGCGGGTAGTCAGTGGCAGGCACGGGCCGACCCAGCCTGTCTGGGATGTTCAGATTTTCTTCCGGAATGCCATTCTGCAGTACCTTGCCTTCTTTTCATTTTCCTCGCCTCCTTGCTCCTAGCCCTCCCGCTGAGGCCTCGCCACCCGGTTGTGCGGGCTGTCGCCATGTCGCGATCAGATTACATTCCATGAACCTCCCAAGGACATCGCGACGTCGCCACCATTCATCGACGCTGCGGAAGACCACAGTCCATCTTCGTTATCGACCTCTCCTGACGGTTCACGGATGCGACTACAGGTACGATGGGACAACCCGCCGAGGCTGACGAACCCTCCCTCGATGGCATTGCGAGACACCTTTTTCCCGACCGACGAACAGCAGCCGGCTGCATTTGCACAAGAACACTACTCGCCTCTCCAATACAAACTACTCGACACGTCAAACATTGATCCTGTTCCTTCTCGCAATTTCCATCTTCCGAAGTCGACCCGCCCAGTGTTGATCGATCTCTTGCCGCACAGGCACTTCATCTTGTCCCCCAAGACCAAGCCGAAGGTCGCAAGCGCTTGCCGGTCGTGGGCATGAGTCCAAACCATCTGCGGTGCATCGAACTCGACTACTTCCCGCTTATTTATTCACTGTTCGACACATTCGAGAAGCCGTTAAACCATTGCAACTGGGACGAGTCGCGAAAGCTACCCATCAGAGGGCATCGATCCTACGACGCGCAGGACGCGCCCCGCAAGCAGCACAGAGCGTCACTTTCAACGGCGTTAACCTAAGGCCGTTGGCATCATCCGCAATGACTACCGCGCCAAGCTGAACGAAACCCCACCCCGGCCAAAAAGCCGGTCTTCCAAGACTCAAACACCCCCGTCGCTTCACTACGTCGCAATGCAACTTCCGGTCTCCGCGAAGCCCAAAGTCTCTGCAGAACACAAGCAACAAGCCCGGGGACAAATATACAATACCGTCAGCCTGCCCTGAATCACCATCACCCATCCAGCAGAAGTTGCGGCATCCGGTATCCGAGGAGGCTGAGGCCAAAGGTCCCAGTCCCACATCTGGTGCCACCTTTACGAGATTTGCAGACAACTTCGGTCCAATCAATGACACCGACGCAGTTGTCTGGTCGGATTCATACAAATCAAGACGAACCGTGTATACTGCAAAACCACGACTCGTTCTACGATGGCCAGGAAAGCGGCGGCAAAGGTCGGCGTCGGCACACGCGAATGTTCGGACTCGGTGTCTTGTCAGGACGCGGATCGTCTTCGGCTGCAGGCACCAACCAAAACCCCAAGTCCTCCACCGTGTCAACGAAACGGGCTGCACCTGGGAGAAACGAACACTGCCTAGACTTCGCCACCGAGGACTACCATCTCGTGTTCGAAGACGACGAATGAATACGCAGCGACCTAGTCAATGTCCCTTTGCAGGAACTGCTTCTCCAAGTCCCGTATCCCGCCGTTCTTGGAGTCGTCCTCCCTGTCGTGGTCCTCCGATGACCGCTTGATGCTGCCTTCGAAGAGCGCACGACCGGTTGCATCACTGGCCTTCCTGGCCCGCCTCTCGGCGGTCTTCTTGTCCAAGCGGTGCCTTTACTACTTGGTGAAAGCCTTGGGTGTAATGGGTGGCTGCATTGTATTGCGCGGCACATTGCATTTGCCTTCGGACTCAGGAAGTCCTCGAGGGTCAGAGTCTGAGAAGGTGACTTGTTCAGGCCTGCAGGGAGCTTTGCGCTATTTAGAGTGCTCGTCCACAATGCTTGGGTTGGAGGGGTACAGTCCAGCCAACTGAGTCGTCGAGAGCTTCCTGGCTTGCGAACGGGTGTTCCTGGTATGCAAGCTGAAGATTGTGCATCGGGCAGTGCTGGTCATCCAGAAGTACGGTACACAAACGGCTTCAATCAATTCGACACTACTTTGACGGGCCGGTGTGGCATTGCATCTTGGGGGTGTTGCTAGGAAGTAACGTCACGGACTGGAATTCGATGATTCAAGCGGCAGACAACACATTATTGCTCGCAAACAATCCCCCGTCGGTAGCAAATGCCGATTCGTCGTGTCGTCAAGAGCTCAAACACACCTGCACAAGACCCAAGACCCAGTACGACGCTTTGATTGGGTCTCCGTGGAGCCGGCTCGACGTCTCTTCGAGGGGGATATCTCACCTGCTCGATCTCGCGTGGGTGTGACTGCCATCACTGCCATCAATTTCTCGTCAAGTGTCAGCTCGTGACGCTCAGAGGTGAGAGAATTCGGGGGATGCAATGGCTCAACTGGGAGACGTACATGCTTCACGAGCTTGGAAATGGGTTGAACCGGGTGATGAACCGGCACTGGATCAGGAATGCGACTTTGCTTGGATACTGCTACGTAGGAAATTTGAATCTCGTTCGTGTGGTCGATGTTGAAATTGGAAACGCAGTCGAAAGCCTTTTGGCTTCGGGTCAATCCGAGGTCTCGTGGCATCCGTTCATGTCCAGTGGCGTCTCCCAGCGGCAGTGTCCAAAACCTCCCAAACAAAGCGTGCCACACATCGCGCAGCGGTAGCCCATAGGATGACCTTGTCTGCCCTCGTCTAAGTGACATGGTGAAAGGTATCGTCAAGCATATCACAAGCAATCTCTGGCCGACAAACGTAGGCAAAGCGGGAGGTGAGGCGTAATATGTAGATGTGCATATCCATCGAATGGCAGTGCAACAGGAGGTCGGCTTTCAGACAATGCATGATCTGACCTTTTGTCTTTTCTCCATCAGGGATGAAGACACTTTTTCCTTTTTCGAAGTCCGAGTTCATTCATGTTGGAAGGCCTGCCCAACGTCTTACATTTCCATGTCGTACAAGTCTGATTATTCTGACTCCATGGTCCGTATTATCCGGCCCCACCCGGACGCGGGGACTCAGTGTGGTATCGGCCAGCTCGAACTGGCCAGAAACATGGGAATCATGCGAATGCGTCGCTGCCAATGTGAGTCAGAGCCTCCACTGGTCTCCCCAACTAGGTAATTATGGAGTTCGTGCAGATTTTCACATAATCTCCATCTGCATTGGACACGAGTCCTGGCTCAGATGTTCCCAAGCACACCTGACACAGACTGTCGAGCTCCCAGTTGGCGGAAAGACCTACTGATGCACCATCTCGGTCCAAAACAGCTCGCAGACTGTGCGGGAGAAAGATATCTTGCCATAATGAAGACAGAGCGAACTAGCTCGCACCAGCTTCTGTCGGGTCTGTTCTGCGCGCCCGACCTTCATGAGTGAATATCCTGCGGTATGGCAATCAGATTTCGGAGCTGCATGCTGTAGACTATATACAATGAGCACGCATTGCAAGGCACCCGTCGCTCCAGTCTTGAGACATGCAAACCGGCGACACCCGACGGAAGACACGTCCTTTGCTTGGCAACCGGAGTCCGGGCCTCTTGAACTCCAAGACCACAACGTGTTCAGGGACTCAAAACCGTCTCGAAGTATGCGAGTGAGGAGACGCCTGTGCTCCAAACCAAAGGACCAGAAACATAAAAGGTCATCTTCCGATGGCTGACCGAAGGCCCGGTAGGTAGCTTTTATGTTGAGGGGTCAATACCTCAAGCAGAAGTTTGTCAGTCTACTCGGCAGTAGTCGAAGTGAGCAGTCCCATTGACTTCGAATGTGCCCAGCCATCATCTCCAGTATCCCGCATGTTGTTTGACACCTTTCCGCCACTGAGCCATGATGAAAGAGGCTTTGATGTCTTGCAACTTGGCTTGGTAAGCCTCAACTGACCCCATCTAGCAGTTAGATTCTCCCAGAGTATGTTTCCTTATCACGGCGCCACCCTAGAGCCCAATGAATGAGACCGGGAATCTGGGAACGGTAGGTATTATGTAGATCTCGCGCTGCTTTTACCTATTCTAGATTCCCCATATGTACTCTAATGCGCCTCGCGTTGGCGTCGTTAAAAGAGCAGATAAACTAAAGGTGACCCTTATACTTCAGGCGGACAGCCACATTGGAGTTGTGCGATTTATTGATGGACTGGAATTTATTAATCTCAGACTCCCATTCACGGATGCTGCCAACGGGACTGATTCGGTTGCCGGCTCGGGTCGATTTTCCCAGGAAACCATGCCAGTCAAAACCAGTGGAAAATGGGCTCGAGGTCTGTGTTCGAGTGCACATGCATGCGTTTCCTCGGAAGTTCCTATCTGCGTTGCGTCTTAAAACTGGGCCGCCCCGGACAACGTAAGCCTATCGTGACCTTGTAAGCGATCATGCTACTCTGTGGCTCTGGCATCAAGATGTTGGCTGCTTGGTAGGCGTCGGTGATAGTCACGTAAGTGCCGGCGTCCTTCATAAGGCCAGCTCGCGGTCATCCCTGATCTCGGGCCATCCCTGATCTCGGATCATCCCTTATCTCGGGTCATTCCTGATCTCTTGTGATTTGAAGAAACAATTTGAAGGCCGCCGGGGGAACGCCCCAACGCTTGAGACAGGATGTGTGTTGGTATCCAAGGATCACAATGGGTAACCGTGTCCAGGCTCCATGATATGTTGAGATCATACGTGAGGTCGTCGACCGCAGGTTGCTTGCACATAGGATGCGAAGGGGGGAACGACGTCGAGACGCAGTCAATGCAAAAGGTGTCTCGACCACCGACACTTGTGGGCCATCTTTCAGTCCATGTCTCTGTGTGTGACGTTGGCTGGCACGATGGGGAGCATGCAATTGCGCTATCCTTCCAGGACAGTTCGTCTCTTCCCAACAGTCCCATGGGTACGGAAGAATTTGTCTGCATACCACAAACAGCTCAGGTCTATTTGGAGTGCCCCAAGACCACGGTAGGCATCCCAGAGCCGGGTTCCAGGCCCCCTTGGCTTTCACGGATGATGGTAGAAACCGGCGCCATCGGGTATGATGTTGCAGCAGTTGTGATGGGCGATCAGGGACATGATGTTTCTCAAGGAGGATCATCGACTGCCTGCTTCTCTTGATGCCATACGTATACTGAACTACCACTCCTCCTTTTTATTCTTACTGTTGATGTTATTTCGTTAGCGTCCTGCTTAAGATACGGCCTCATCCGGACACACACACCTTACACCTCTTCGAACCTCGCAAAAGTTGAAAGTGGCGGCAACAGCTTCTGGCTTTTGCAGTTATCCGTCACCCTCAGGGGTTGGTGTTTCCAGTATTGTTGTAGGGGATTGGCATTCGTCAAAGATACAGTCGAAGCCCACTGTTCCCTGACACTGCGCATTCTGGCCGGGATTCTATAGAAGTTCACACAGTTTAAGGCGACATCTATTCTTTTTACATCTCTTCTGACGCCTTGAAGTCAGCGCCAAATCGAATCTTTCCATGCACCCGGAAATGGAAGTCTTTCTTTTGGCCTGTTCCCGTTCAGGTCACAAGTCAATCAATATGTCATCAACCAGTCATATTTTGGACTTTGGCAAAGTTTTAACGTCTACAAGACCGAACTCTTCGCCCCCGGGCAATAAAAGGACTGTTCCATGGCGCGTCAAGATGATGAATCTTGTCTCAACTGGCATAGTCCGCTCCAACACATTCCATCCGTATCAACGACTGTATCTAATTCAAACTCGGAGCTCTGTGCAGCTGTGTATCGGACCTTACCCGCAGCTTCTGGTGGCGGTTGGGGCAACGCCTTCGCAGTCTCTAGGCTGGGTATTGAAAAAGCTGCAGATGACTCGCTTTCTTCCATGCACTCATTCGAGTCTTTACGTATGCCTATAAGGCAACCCAACCCATTTCTTTGTTAAACATGCTTCCATTATCAAACGGTTACTTTAAACGATCAAAGGTCGAAGTGTCATTATTATTTCCTAAAGAGAGGTGCAACAGATGAGTAGTTGGTAATCATCACAGTCATTGCTTTCGCGAAGTTCTGGCAACTTGATAAGATTATGATGAGAAGATTGAAGGCAGAGCCGTATCTTCGTGGCGCAACATAACGTTTTCATATTCAACACAAAATGAAAATCATTATCTATACTTAGAAACGTGATCAGTCAAAGATTCAAGCCACTCAGACACCTCTAAACCTTAATGAATATCAAGCAGCCCAACAATAGGTGGCCTGCTCAAGCATATCCTTATAATCTGGTCATCAATATCTCGCCAAGTGATACCTGATAAAAGCCACGGCGTGTCTCATTATCTCACCCACATTCATCAAGCCGATAAAAATAACGGATGTGTAGAGATGATTTCAACGAAGTCTTCCCTATATCACTCCACCGATGTTACGTGTCGATGCTGATCGGCCGCTCATAATCGACGACCTTTATGTTATAAAACCTCTCGCCTCAAACTCGGAGAAGAAGAAACTAACCCTCAACTGGGGTCCGAATTTCAGTATATCACTATTCCGAGTTGCCGCGGCCGCTTCGTCAAGAGGAGTGCTCAGGCCATTTCGCAAATCATTATGACTGCTGCTACAACAGGCGCTGCGAATCGTGACTGCGTCCTGCCGCCTCTAGGTAGCTCAGCACTGTACCCTCAAAACTGACACACCTAGAGCAACGAGGACAGCGAGGAGAACAGCGAGGAGAACAGCGATGAGAAGTCATACTGTTTGCTCTTCTATCCCACAGCACCAACTAAGCTAACTGAACAGGGCCGTCGTCTTAGACAAGTACATATTTTGAGGCACAAGCTGTTCGACCGTGTCGCTCTCAAAAGATGAATAAACAGGCCGAAATTCAAGCGTTCACGTTCTGCCCGAAATTTGATAGTATCTCCGGAACCCAAGGCAAGAATACAACTGGAACATTTGAGTTAAAACGTAAAACATAATGGATTCTGCCCTACCCAGCCCTTGTGCTGCAGCTCTGACGCACAACTTGCCGATCAACGGTGGCCCGGAATGCATCGATTCCTATTGTCCTACTTTTGACTGCACCCATGAACGCTCAAATCATCATCTCATACTGCAACTGCCAGTGAGACAGGAATTGTATCAATATCCTCTGCTCAGCCAGTCAGCTCAGGCGCGGCTATCGTGGCGAAGAGATCCGTGGCGAGGACGCTGGCCTCGCGAAGCGCGACTTGCTGCGCGCTTTTCCAAGAGCTTTTACGATTTGTCTCCTTGTGATTTTGAACTTTTGGGTGTTCGTCTCCTGTTGAATTAACCGTAGCGATTTCAAGGGAATCCAGATTCATCCTGCGGACCTGAGGAAGTTGTGGAAGCTCTAGCGCATGTCCCACCATTAGACGCCTCGAGAGGGAAGTTTCATGCTTCCAATTCATGACGGAACCTACATCATGACTCGCTTAAACGTCGTTTTGTTGAAACACTTTAGAGGGAATTATATCATTCCCAAGAGGATCTTGAGGTTCAGCAAGAACATGTGGGGTTCCCAGTTTCCACAACTGATTGACGGCATAGGTCGAAGTCCGCATAAAATGCTTCCCAGATTGTGCGGGCGAACTGGTAAAACTTCTCGTAGTCTTTGAGCTAGCAAAATGACTCAAGGTATGGTGGCATCGGCCCGGTGGAAACAGAAAACACTCTGGCAATTAGTTTCTTCCTCGGAGACGTTTGAGTACAATTCAGAGTGACCTACAACAGGCGGGCGGTAATAGAACCGATATCCTCGTACGTTTTCAGACGACAAAGGTTGGATGACGTTCAAGACGGTAACTCTCGTGCCGTATTATCCTGCGAACCACTGGTAAGTGACACGTCCCGCGCATTGACAGCAAGCTGATACCATCATGTAGATACAACCGTTCCCAACCCGAAAAGGGGCTTCAGCAAGAAACGGACATCACCGGAGAAGCTCGCCATCTCGAAAAAGCAACTCATGGCAGCGAACAATCAAGACCACGACCATGCTATCTACCAATCACCAAGCCGACCATACCCTCCGCCATTTCGGTTTACATCCTCTTCCAGGGAGGATACTTCACACAGCTCTACGTTGCTTGGTACTCGCTGGCGTCTCTAAGACGCTGACGATGTTTGGATTGTGTCTTGCAGTACGTTACTGGGCATGACACCCCTGGGAGTTGAGGTTCATGCTTGTCACTGGTTCTCGGATAGTATAGACACTGCGATCGTGGGGAAGACCTCGGCATTGGAGGATCAGACTTAACATCCCCATAGGGCGAGATGCCCCGTACGGCCAAAGAGACAGAATGAACAGGATTGACTGAGTTTAGAGGACAGAAGTGGTCTGTCGAACAAAGACGCTTCTGTTTGAATCTTCCGTCATCTTTCTGAATCTGCCGTCGGCAATGTCGGCCTCGTATAACACACGACCGGGCATTGAAGTGCTTCCTCTAGTTAGCCACCTCTTATTTGTACTCTGACGATCAATAATGTCACGCGAAGTCCTGTCAAGTGCCTTCGATTTTATGGTTGTACATAGTTGGGAACGCACGACGCAAAAGATCGCTCGAAGTATCTGTTCCGGAAGCATCGCTCCTCCTGCAGCCGTTGTGGTTGATCCCCAGAAGCTATAAGCGGGCAGTATCTGATCTCAACGCCGGACGAATGCTTCGCTTGTCATAGTCTCATCCTCAGCCTAACCTACGCGCATTCCTATCCTCCCTCTATTGTCGCCCTGCCGCCATCCCTCCCAGCTCAGAATTCACGCATCGATAATGCTCTTTTGCGCACATCAGAGCTCGCCCTGTCCCGGTCGAACCTCACTTGCGTCGTTATTCCTAACTTACCGGACCAGTCCTTCTTCTCCCCTTCTGCCGGCCACGTAATCGGAGGAAGCAGATGCTAATGTTAATGCCAACAGGTCCGCAGTAGTTAAGCGCGCCGAGATAGGAATAAGACTAGGAAGCCCTGCACTGCCCTTAGTATAATTAAGAGGGCTCCCTTTAGAACATTTAGAGGCTTGCTTAGAGAATAAGATGGAACAGATCTTCTAATTGGCACTGCTGCATCGGCAAATCAAGCCGCCGATTTCTATTTTATCCAGACAAAGACCAAGGTCTATCATCGCGCAAAGTTGCTCCCAAGCTAACGATAACAATGTTTCTATAACGATGCCGGAGGAGTCAGGGCCTTTACTAGCAGCCATGCCCTAATATAGAAATCATTATCCTTCCCATAATGTCGACTGTCTCAAGGCGTAGTGGTTTAATGTTATCTTTTAGCCCGGAAATAAGGTGATAACTTACAGCGTAAGGGATGTTTATATAAAGGAGTTCAACACGATATATTCTCGTAGAGATAGGTATTCCGCGAGATCTTCTTTAATATTGTCTCATTATCTCCATTCCTAGCATCTAAAGCGAGGTATTTAGGCTGACCTATAAGACAATATTCTAATGGTGCTACAGCCTCCGGTATTGACTGTCATTTACCACAAGAAGCTCAGAATGAGATCTTCAACAAGTAAATGCTCCTAGAAAAGGAATCTTATTAGACTTCAATATATCCCGCACCCTATGTGATGCGTTGACAACGGCTTTAATAGGCATAAAGACTCACGAGCGGTCTGCATCACCAGTATTCCAAAGGTTCGTCATTGTGGTGTTTTAATGAATAGATTCCAGCAATAATAAATCATAAAGCTATAGGCATTCTCTTGGATACTTCTCATTCGTTACCCCCATCCAAATTCAAACGCCTATACGTACATCTCTATTTCATCTTACCTACAGCTCGGTCCCAAAATATAAACTAACAATGCATTCCATTAGCCAAAGACCCATAGGAGACATCATACCGAGAGGAGTTAAATCACGTTTAATCAAACCTGGATCATAGTTCTATTAACAGTATAGTCCACAAAAAGAGCTTCTGAAAGGACTTCTTGAAGCGCGTCATATTTCTTCAATTAGTTGCAACCTTCAACCTTATTCATTATAGACGTTACCTAACACAGGCCAACTCTGCTTAAGGTCAGTCGTCCACACCAGGAGTCCATATATCTGAAACTGAAAGCGCGGAATCTTCAGTAAGAGCACTCATTCCCCCGGATCGTCTGCTCCTGTATCGTACTTATCCTGGTATTGGAAGATGTGGTTGTTAAAGTCGCCTGGGATTTCCACTTGATGTAAAAACGGATAACCCCGATTCATCCGGCACCGATTCATCCGGCAGCTCTTCAAGAAAGCTTCTGTATTCTAGAAGCCCTCTATCAGAACTTCAAAGCTCATTCAGTTACTTGCATATCACGAAAGAGTGACCATAAGTGTTCATCAGAGATTCGCAAGGAATAGAAAAGACATTCAATGAAAAACAAACAAAGCTGGCACTCCTCAAACTATGCTTCCAGTGTGACTTACAAGTCATGTATGATTTTGAAGCAACCGAAGCGTTAACAAGGACAGCAGGTAGGATAACATACATTATTCATCAAAACGGCATGAATTGTCTCTGAATCCGAGTCCATGATGAACTAATTGTCTTGAAGTGCTGGCAGTAGAATTGAAGGGATTATTAGCCTTCAGCTGTATTTTTTATGTGCAATGTGTGGATAAGACTGCATGTTCAATACGCAGGCAAGAGTTTGAATACCTCTGCGCTGGTCACCTGATATGGGCCCTGCATCCGTGGGCACACATGGTGCTAGACAGGCTGCAAGAGAACCTGAGCGTATGGACGGTCTCTGAGGACTGAATGGATAAACGCACGTATTCCAAGCCAGCAAAGTCAGAGGCTGAATGACACTCAACACGCAGGAAGCGTGCTTATTCTATCTCTGAAATGACATCAAAGCTTATCATTATACAAATTCTTCGAGTCAGGGTATGCACACAACAACAAGTTCTGATCTGTCCGAACGGAAACCAGAAGACGATATAAAACAAACAAAAGGCTGACCGTGGAAACGCAGGAGTCTCCTCTACTGGGTTCTCAAGCGGTCTCCTCACGGGCGCAGTAAAGGGCCATACGTATATTAATATCCCATCCGTACCTCGCTCTTCCATTCGAACCTCTCCTAAGACATTCCGGTTGGCTCGTATTGTCACTTACGACAGACTGTGCCCCCTATACGTATGGATTGTAGGATTATAGCTCGATGGCATCCATGTTCTGTGGCAATAGAGTTGGCAATCCTCCATCCGAGAGCCTTCGTTCCAAACCTTGCGTGTACGTGTGAAGATATTCGCGCCTGACCGTGAAGAGAACCAGTTGGTTGAGTAGAACATCCATTTCAAATATAATAGGAACCTCCCTTTGTTTATCAATTGTGAGAGGCCACCCCCAGCAATGCAGAGTGAGCCTCATCATTTACTCCTGTTGGAAGGTTGAGAAGACAAGATCAATATTTTCGTCTCAGTAATGGACGAGCCACCTTGAAAATCCACCTTCGTACTGCAACTGACGGCATGTATCTCAAAAGCGAGATTCGGCATGAACCAGACATATTGAGCCCTTGATAGACTGCTGGCGCGACTCAGCCGAGTGGCCTGTCCTCCAAGGAAACAAAAGTCTCAAGCGAGGAGAGTTCGGCAAGAGAACAAATCATCTTATCAAATACACCTTCACCAGAGCCGTAAGTCAAGCATGGGAAGTAAGAGTTCGATCACAGCGTTGAGAACCTCCGCTGGAGAATGTTATGACTTAGGCATACAGTAATTGGCCAAGCGTCTTCGCTTGAGCCGTACCTAGGGCACTTTATGCTCATCTGAATATCGACACATGGATCCTCAAAGTGGAATATACAGAACAGCTCTAAAGACAATGTCGTCGAAGCGCGGGGAGAGTTTGACATTCTCCCTATTCAGATGGCTGACCTTTCATATAGCTCTCATCAGATTCAGAGCTGAAGATGTACAAGCGGTCAACCGCCTTGATCGGTTCCGGAAAGGTCCAGAGTGCAAGAGGGGTCCCGGAGACTGCCCCACGGTCCCAGTTCCGTCCTCCGAGCCAAAGCCGGACCGAAAAAGCGTCGTGACCCCCTTGAATAAAAGGCTGCAAGAAATGGGTGCAACGGCTTGCTACTGTTGGTTATAGAAGGACTCATCCGTGTCATTTTCCTCGATGTCCTATGGATATGATTTGGCTCCCTTTGATGTCAGCTCGTTTGGCTTTGGTGGACACTCTTCAGGATAAATAGAGTCCCAGCTTAGGAATATCTTAGGTCAGAGGTCTAACTATAGAAAAGGCAATGAAAGAGTAACTTGAAAGTAAATTATAGATAACCGACAAGGAAATGGTATATCTGACCTCCACTAGAGAAAAAGGTCGCAAAGTGGTGGACATAAAAAGAAACAACAACATGGGACTTGGGCTGCCACTCAACTCACCTCATCTCTCATATGCCCTTCTCTGTTGATCACCAGCCAGTTATTCAAAGTGTGATTAAGGCAGCCTGAGCAGTAAATACTTGCATTGAATTTCAAACAGCAGAGTATAATAGAGCCAACAATCGTATTAGCGGTTTTCAGAATATGGAATGTTAAATGGGTACTCGTTGGGTACGGCGAGAAGAGAAGAATCAGGGTGGCTTCATGTATACGATCCCAAGCTGGCTGATTAACTCGCTTAGAATCATGCCCTCAACTCTACTATCTCAAAGTCTCTTGCATACCGTCTGGTCTCTTGGAGGGTCCGAAAGGGAGGCAGTTCTGGGGGCTTGAAAGGTCGGCTGTGACAAAAGAGTTGCTGTCAAAGCCGTGGGCCGCAGTCCGGCCAATCGGCTTCAAGAGCAGCCGATGGCGAGGAAATTTCAACGGGCGACATTATGCCAGGCCGTAACTTCGAGGGCCACCGCCAATGACCCATCGGCAGATACGGTCATTGAGGTGACTTCCCTTGCCCGTAGATCGGCGGTTCAGTCTGCTGGCGCCACTGCTTGATCTGAACTTTCGCCGTAGACTCATACAGCGGGCGATGGCCACAAGTAAGTCCTAGTACGAAGGTCTTTCTTTGGACCACATAATAAATATCCTTGACGCCTTTATATTCTCCCATGTTCCCATCTGACCGTCCGATGCGATGGTTCTTATCATGAGGTTTCGCTAATTCATCATCGCGTTGGAGTCTGAACATTTACACATCTCGGTAAGTCATGAATGAGAGTTGGCTTCTGTCTGTCGATCGAAGCTACAGTATTTGATTTTCATCTCTGGTGATTGCCATTCTCCTTCAAGCATGACCCATACCTAACGTTAAAAGTTCAACATTTCTTAGACGAAGTGTCTTTCTTGAAGTCAATCCCTCGTGGCAAACAACCCTTCCCTCCCATAGACAGCGACAGCGACATCTTGGATCATTTCTCCTCTAATTTGCTAATCGCCTGTAAAGCACCTGGGCGGGCTTCCTCGTTGTCCTTGAGCTCTGGCTTGACCTCGTCGTCGACGGCAGCCTTCGTGGGGATAAGAACTGCAAGCGGAGTTCTTACGGCTGGAACCGGAAAGCTAGGAGGAACGACGTAGATGCAGTCGGCCGCTTCATCCGTCTCGGCGTGCTGCTTGGAGCTTTCTCCAGAGATTTTGTGTGCCATAGTGGCTAGGATGCGAACGCAGTCAGTTACTTGTCAATGTTCTGTGCCAGAAAATGCGCAAAATACGGGTCAGGGGGGGAGTAAGTCATGACTTACGACTGTGTGCGATGTTCGAGAGAAGGGGGACGTAAGTCAGAAGTTATGGGGTTCCTATCTCTTGATGCGGGCTCTGGAGTGCGAGAATGAGGAGGGGAAGATGGCCAGTTGTTGAAATAACTAGGCCACGTCGTCAAAAGGATCAATCGAAAAAGTTCAACAACGCGGCAGGTGCGTTTCAACGCTCCTTCTCGAAAAAGAAGAGCGAGCAAATCGGCAAGCTTCGCAATAAATGTGGCGCGACCAATGTTTATTTTCAAGAGCTGCCGCTGTAGCCTTCCATGTTACGGATCTGTTGCCGACGAAGGTTTAGCAGGAGTCTGCTCACGGCAACCGTGGGTTGTTGTCGGGTTGTTGGGGTCTCTGGTAAGAGGATCGTCGTCGGCGTAGAGAACGAGTCGCGCCACGAACGATCGAAGAACAGTTCAGGGTGCGGATCGAATAAGCAGTCAATGATAGAAAATTTGAACTGCTGCCAGACACTTCCAGGCGAGCAATGTCACACGATGCGCCCTCGACGGCCTCTCCGGCGTCTCGGCTCCCGAGACCCACCGAGCCGTTCTGCCCCACATATGCCAGACCATCGCCGCCCGGGAAGAATTGACCCCACTCCGCCGGCACGGCGCAACCTGTGATGCTCCACGTCAGAGAGCTCCACCACCGCTACGACGTTCGGGGTGATTACAGCTCGAATTTCTGACAAAGTTAGCAAAGGGAGGAAGAACATCAAATTTCAAGTTAGCTGAGGACCAGATACTCTCGAGAAACAGCTCGCCGGTTTACGGACGACCATCCTCCAATCCGCCTGACATGTGCATGCACCCGCAGTATTGCTGCCGCGGCTGACCATTACCTTGAGTCCTGCGAGAACTAGGAGACCACTGGTGCCGATGACATGAGGGGCGTGTGTCTTACGGGACTGTGCCCTTTTGCATCGAAACGCGAACACCACCTCTTCCAGCATCTTCATCGTGCGTGACGTTCACCACTCCGGATTGGGCTGGGAGCAAACGGAATCTAGCCCCCTTTCTCTGACTTAATATCGGCGAGAGCTCCTGGATTCTCGGTCTCCGCGACACTCAGCGGCGCGCGAGGACCGGGCTTCACCGCCGTAAAAACCGAAACCATGCATTTAACGGCTAAACCTCTAAGAACAAATGCTTGGGTGGAGCTGCATGTTGACGGTGGGATGTCTGTTGGATACTAGAGTATTCTGTTGTAATGATGTATAGTTCTTATTATCCTGTTGGGTGAGGGCATAACTACGGGGCTCATAAGGTTTATCCTTTGCACTCGCCATTCTCTCTGTACCTGATCAGCCCACATCAAGTTTGACATTTTTCTGGGAGTATATGCTGATGTAGACACCTGCACGGCGAGTCACTTACGCGTTCTGCTGCGTACACACATGTACACTCCAACAGCATATAAAAAGTGTGAGTAACAACAGATCAAGTTGGTCATGTCGTTTCGCTGTATCCGATCACAGCACGACGTAAGATAAGACTCAGAAAGTATGCGATGACGGGGAGATGGAAAATGAAGAGGCTATATTCCCCTGTGATTTGCAGCCAGAATATCCTCAGTCACTTTCGGCCAGGACGTTAGAGGTTGAAAACGTACGCACGATTAAAGACGACATGATATTGCCGGGCTTTGATGGCCTCTCTGCCCTTGTCAGAGCTGTTCGTGCAACTTGGGGGAACCATAGACAGTATTGAGATCCAAATTGTACGCCGGCTAATGGAGGCACTTCCTTACAGTTACTTCCATTGACAGCTGGATCTAGACATTTACCCTCTAATTTCAATTGGAAATCCTCGAACCAAGCCAAAACCAAGCTGTCAGCTATTTGACTCCTACAACCCCGAACTCCTGGACGTTTCCGCTTATGAACCTTGAGAGTCGTTGGGTTGGTTTCCGTTTCAGTCAGCGGTCCAGCCAGTTTCCTCTGTGTACCACGGTATAACCGCTCAGGTGCATCGTGTCACACTTGCCCAAAAGCCAAATGAACTTCGTGTCCATTTCGAGTGATTTGGTTCGTGGATGGACGTCGGAACTCGGTAATCTGACGACTGTTGTCATATATTATCGGCCTCAGACCTACACAAACTTACTCACTCTTCGCTTGAAGTCCACAAGGCACACGTAATATGCGTTTGTGGTCTACGAGGTTCAATGAGCGGAAATCATCGACAGCTGCTCGATGGGAAGCAAGGAGGCATTCTGCTTGCACGCACCTGTTCCTCATTCCATTCCATGTGTCAACTTGAATCATCCTCGCTGTATAATGACGTCGTAGAATGGATGTCGGTCATGAACCCCAAAGACGATGCCAGGTGCTGATACAGGGTCCAGTGTTGTCGCACTTTCTTATATAACGAGGGTTGTAAGAGATCCCTAGTGTGAAGTATCCTAGAAGCCAACACCTCTATGTTGAATTGACGGCAAAGAACACTGAAAATGGTCAAACATAATAGGGCCATTCTCCTTCACCAGCAATTTCGATTTCTCTCACCAAGCTCGTAGTCTTTGACAAGTTGATTAAGGCTTTGAACCTAACGGTCTTAGTGTCTTATTAGGATCTTCAGAGCGATGAATTCCATACTAGAGGGGACGATTAATGCTTGAGGAGGCCCTGGATAAGGCAGTACGTATTACTCAGCTTCAACATTGCCTTAAGGAACAATCCGTTGAGATCGAACTGGGAAGTTGATTGTAGATGCTATATATCGATGTCAACCTCCCACAAATGCAGGAGGCAATTTCTTTCTTCCAAAAACAACAAACTTCGGACCAAAGTCTCCCAGGTGGCACATCTAGAAGCCAAAGCCTCATCAGTAACTCAGTTCACTATCATTATGGTGATAGCACTTCACTCAACAGCTTCCTTGCATCGATCCTCGCCATCCTTTCTCGGCTTTAGTGGTTCTTCTTCCACTCAGCCAAAAGAAAGTAATAGCATTTCGACCTAACGTATCGCAATAATCCATTATTTCATGGCTAATGCTGAGGGTTTGCTCTATAGGTCTTCGTGCAACGGGAACCATCTCATGTCTCCGTAAATACTGAACCTATCGACTTCACAAGAATATTCCAAACATCACAGGAGGGTTAGCAAGCTAGCTGGGTAATTAACAATAGTGTAGAAAGGCTTTACATTTTACTAGGTTTATTTCACAACCGGCATAAAGGTAAGGTGAGAAACACTTGAGAGATTTTCGATGTGTGAGTGTCAAGACTTGTCAGCCTGGCCGGCAAGATCTCAATTACTCTCGGCCGGAACTTGAAAGAAAACTAAGCCGTGCACGATGTCTAGTTAGGTAGGACCGAGTCTTCTTCTAAGGTTGTGCATATGTTGTCGGAATCACAGAATAATCTAGAATCCTTATGGTAGTTGATCACATAGACCTATTGCTCCATCAGGTCTCTTGACTCAACGTGTACGCCCTTGAGCCTGCAATGACAGTTATGGCCAACCGAGGCCAGTCGGGGCTAGCAATGCAGACACGACAGCAATCTCAGATGTCGTCTTGAAGTCGCCGCTGAACTTCGACCAAGCTTGTGGAACTGCTTACAGATGTGTCGCTAGCCAGTGCCATAATGCTATCAAAGCCTGAGATTGCCCATAAAATTGCCGGCGATGCGGTCTCTCTGGGCCTGGCGGCAAAAGCCTTTCGAGCTTATAATCTGTACAGAGCCTATATTCTTACATGGATCCCGTGACACCTGGCGAGACCATGAATCGGATGCTTTCCGCCTCGTTCCTCGTGTCCAGGAGATCGTCCGAGAAAGTGTAATCTGCGAGCCCATCCCGAGGCTTCGCTGGTCTCAAAAACGTCTCTCAGTTGTATCCATACAGCTACTCCCGCACATGCTGAACCCCTCGCAAGGTAACAAAGTAACCAGTGTTTGCAGTGCGGTGGGGGCCCCCGGAGATGACGAAATTATAATGCCGTGTCACTCTGCAAATCACTGCGCCACAGATGGGCCGACATGGCGCGTATATCTTCATGATTAGCGGTTGTTGTGTCCTTGCTTTCTTCTGGTTTTTGATACTCTGTGGAAGTCGTGCCGATGATAATTTTGCGATAGACTGCTTCTCTTCACGAGATGGAAGTTTAGCCGGCTTTGGAAGTGGAACGCCGGTGAGGTTGACTTGATCCGGGAGGTTTGGTGTCGCTGGCTTTCCAACATGTCGATGCATTGGACCCTTGGGATGGAGGGGGAATGGATGTTTTCTGTGCATAAGCTCTGCCGCACATCCAATAGCTGCAGCCTGCCTCAGGGTCATTTTCTCCGTCGCTACATGGCTAGAGTATCACAACGCTGGACCGGGAATTGGGCTGAGGAGTCAAGTTAAAGACGATCCACAATGCAGTTTCCGATTCACGGTCCCATCCGGCGTGGCCGGTGATGAATTCCAGCGTCAACCAGATCCTATAGAACACTCCCAAACCCACTGCAGCTCACGAAGCATGTCCAAGACAAACGCACCTCGGACCGTGACGCCTCCCGGCCCGGATCCGACTCCCTGTGGGGCCGTACTCGACGCCCGCCGGAGGGAAATAATGGTTTCACATGAGTCTAGGGCGAAAGTTCAACCCAAGCCGTCAAGCCTCTGGGACCCTGTCTACTGGTTCTCTTCTCCGGTTCCGGCTCCTCCACAACAACGGAAAACGTCGGCCGTTGATATTCGGACTCCAGCGGGGTTCAACTAGATGTCTCGTTGTCTGCCACTGGTTTCGGGAAAAGACGCATAACGGGAGGGAAAAGCGATGGGGCTGCCGGATACCTTCCAGGTTACAGGAGGAGGCCAATCAGGAGCACATTCAAGAGAGGTGCGCAGCCAAGCCCAGGTCATGGAAATGGAACGGAGACTAAGGTCGTGGAACACTGAGAGTCAGAGCATGGAAATACCGTGACTCAGGTGGTGGATCGTGATTCCAGGAAATGTCCAGGCGCCCCGGACGGACATCCGGTAAAAGGAAACGTATCCAGCTCTGGTGCTTTCAACACACGATGTCGTATCAAAGTGATACGTGGCGCCGTCTACATCTTTGGTGCACTAAATTTATGCATATCCTATTGTCATTTTCTTGGTCTCTCGTTATCTGCTGACGTTGATATTGGCAAGTCCGTGTCCGCAACGACACGGTCAACCGCGCCGGCGAGACGCAAGTTTCCGTGCTGCCGCCCCAAAGCTGCTACGTACTGAAACAATGCTTGAACTTTCCAATTGAGCTCTCCAAAGGCCGTTTCTTCCAACTCTCGTCCGGACTCACGTCCAATAACTCTCAACATTCACGTCTTCGCTGAGCTTACACATCGCCTCCGAGACAACACCCGATTCTCATTGAATAAGACCCGCCTCAGGTATGGCCCCGACCTGGCCTGCGCCCGCTTGACAATGCGTGGCACCGGAGTCCACAACTGCAACGCCGACTGACTCTGCCAGGCCGGTGAGCCAACCATCGAGCAAGGACAACCTTACACCAAATGGACACGAGGTGAAGTTTGTCATGAACGACGACGACGACCAACGGGCTGTCGTCCTGGACGCGGCTCGGTTTGTCAGCTTCGGGGATCGCAGCTCTCTCATCGCTGCCGAAATCGATCCCTTTGACAATAACAAACAACAACCAAATCGCCTCCATGATACGTACGAATGGTTCATCCGTATCATCTTCGCCATTGAGATCCCGTACGAGTCATGCTGCGCCACCGGTGCCTCGACCTTTCGCGACTGACTCCACGAGTGTCTTGTTAGTTGCTCGGTCTGGCGAGATGAGCTGGAAGAGGTGCGGCACTCCCCTCTTCATTAGTGACATGCATAAGAAGTGCGCATTCAGGTTGTTCGTCAGTCGTTGCTGCTTGTGCTGTGACTCTCCAAGGCTCCGCGCTGCTATCCCCAGATCTCCCTGACCGAGAAACGCGTCGCCAATCTTTCGTACTACCTAAAATCACAAGTCACCTCAAGCATCCCTAATCAGCGCTCGGAGCCGTATCGCCACCAACAGTATCTTCGTCGACAACAAACGTTTAACCACGAACCTCTTCAACTACAAGCACCTCTTTAACAAGCTCAAGGGAGTCTCACGTCTATCGAGATGAGAGACAGTAGCCTGCTCATTTCGTCACACCGTAATACTCTTTAGTGGACTCCTTCAAAAGGGAATAGGTTCATTCGCAGACTGCAACAGCGCGGTTGGGGTTCTAGCTCAGCAAGGGACCAAAAGCGTGTCAGATACATCTCACATTTAATCTCCAACGCCTAGCTCAAGTAATGTATTCCTCCAATCCCAAAGCAGAGAGAAGTTCTCAAACAACATCCCTGAAACCCGCAACCAGCGGTTAATTAGCAGCATCCTCATGCATCAGGATAGTGCATGTTGAGGTCTCAGCACTTGTCGTGCTCTGCATCAAAGGAACTGTTTTCATTCTGGTCAGACAACTTGAGGGGTATCAGGCACCGCAACTGGATATATCATCAGGAGTTTAACGGTCATCTTCCAGCAGAGAGTGGATCAAGATTTGCTTGGAAATAAGACACCGACAATGCAGGGGCTCCTGGTAACGGCTTGTCTGTTGAGCCTCCTCCGATTCAAACTCTCGACGTGGTCGACGTCCCCTAGGGACCAAGGGCAATCCAATCTCTGGCCTCGTATTGCAGCCGGGACCATCATTCCGCTCGTACGACGGTTGTCTGGGCCGAGGAGCTGTTGTCTCTTGCGGCCTTGGGAAGGGTTGGTCAAGGACGCTACGGCGTGGGGACAACCTAGCAGCATACCTCATCACCAGTCTCTCCATGACTGTTAAGGCGTGAACGGCGTCATATAAGCTTTTTGAAGCGACATTGTTACCCAGAGAGTCTATAAATGACCTTCTGATACCCCCTGGCTTGTTGGTCTTTGACTTTACGAGCTTCGCGACGGGCCTGGATAACACAGCTAATGTTATATATCATCGACCTCGTGACGCTTGCTTGCTCGACACTGTTGATTGCCGTCCCGACGGACGCCTTCGCGGACGGGTGTCTCCTCGCGATGCCGGCCGCTCAAAGGAGTCCGCTGTTGCAGAAGAGGTCCGCCGTCGGCTGCTTCTTACTCGAGCTCCGAAGGAGTCCCGGTGTAAACGTGGCTGTGAAAGAAGTAGGAGTTCGGGACTTCCTCCACCACATCCATCGAACTTCGTTCAGCTTATCAGTCACCAAGTGAAGGCCTTCACATCCGGGATATCGAAGCCTAAATGTATTGCTTCAGACCGAGCGTGACGACACAATTCAAGGGCAGGGTCTTAAAGCCGGCACACCTGTTTCTGAGGTTGTACGAGACTAAGTTGGGACGTCTATCACATTTTTGATTCCATACCTGTTAATAAATCAGAACTTGCGAACACCACTCTTTCAAAGGAAGAATATGAACTGCTCCTGAGCATTGGACTCATGCGACAGTATGCATTTTTGCGTCCCGTCCTCGATGATTCTCAAAGTATATTTTATGAACAGCTCTGAAAGTCTCATGGGACGGGGAATTCTGCCAACGTACGGGAAATGGAACCAAAGTCCGAATATTTTTCGTTCCCTTTGAGTTTGTAACAGAAGATTTGGCCACCCGCAACAGCATTAGGTCCATGTCTTGTAGCACGCTACAAATGCAAGATTCTGCGCAATACAACGCAGCAGCACTTTTCATCTTTTCTCGCCATACCCAGCGAGTACAGACCTACCATTCAATATTCTGAAAACGTAAAACTTGGTTCTGGTAGATGTCCTGGCTGCATATGTTATGGCGCTTCAGCTGTGCCACGCAGTCTCGTCCTTGGCAAGAATAGAATGGCTGGAACTTGCGCCGAGGTCAGAATCGTGACCCAACCTCAGACATTGGCCAACATGACACGTGCTCCCTGTTCGACGATGCTGAGGGAGTATTCCAGCTCGCTCCGTTGCTATAGTAACGTCCGTTCTCTGCGCGGGAAAGCTCTTCACATGTTTTTTTCCAAAGGACTTCGGTTGGATCTGCAGCTTGCCGCGTGGCCCCAACGTGGGAGACTCAATAGCGGCAGCGTGCCTACGGAAGGTTTCCTTTGCAGGAATTCTGCTTTTCCGTAGCCACGTGGAGGATATACCAGGCTCATAGGGTGAGGCTTCTCGCGAAAAGATGACATGTCAGCGTGCGGATTTGGCCGCGATGAAGATCAATAGCGGAGAGGGTAATGGCAGAGCTCCGTGACTGCGGACAATCGATTGCCAACCCGCAACATCTCTGACTGAAAACGCCAGGAGATGAGGCCAAGGGCGTTCAAGTCGTTCTTAAACAGAATCCGAGGATGTGGCTAGGTTGCGAGCATTGTGAACGTCTCGTTCACGAGGCGGGTGTCTGAGTCTGGACCGACGAGGGGGGTTGTCAAGAACATGTGCAGCGTTCGCATGCCACAGCGAAAATGGGAAACATGATAAACGAAGGAAGGCTGTTTATATGAGGACGACCCGATGGTTGATCAGTCGGCTGCACGGCGCGCAACGTGGACTTGGCCTTCTCTGACAGACAAGGAACAAAGCTGTGAAAAGCCGGCTTGGAATATGACGGGCGGTAGACGGAGGAGTTTCACTACGATTGAGGAGAGATATATACATATCTTGCAAGAAACGAACCCAAAGAAACCGAGTCAGAAGCGCTCTGGATCCGGCAAATCGGCTTGAGCCTCATATACTCTGGGTCCGGGTGACGCAAGCACCAGCCGAGGAAAGAGACGGAGGCGACACCCTGCGACAAGATGGGATCAAAGAGCTGCGCAGGGAATAGGAACATAGGAGTTCCCAGGTAACCTACGGGCCAGTTCCAGCCCTCCTCGGTGAAGAACGTCATGACGATTAAGCTGGGACCGTTGGTGAGGTTCAGTTGACCGCAACCATACGGTCAAGGATATCCGTATCCTTCAGATGCGTCGTCCTCCACCGGTGCAGGGGTGTATACGGATGCTGAAGGCCGTATAGACCGCTAGGTAAAGCAACCGGGAATCTACAATGTGTCGCTGCATTTGATCCAGGACATGTATGAATGCGTTGAGGGCGGGACTTGGCGTTGCGGGGTAGATCGAGTGCATGTCCATGCTAATATTTTTTT